>NC_091756.1:43483840-43601340 GCF_043380555.1 Nothobranchius furzeri | reverse complement strand
GTAGCCAAAACTGAGGTTTGTTTATAATCTTGTTACACTAATTAGAAGAAATGTCTTTTTTAGGATAATTTTTGGTACAAGTACACATACTTAAAGCACGCAATCAAGCACACACACTTTTAGGAAAAGAGAGGGTGGAAGAAAGGGGTAAGAGGAGGGGGTTGTTTGTGTTAATAGACAATCCTACCTGTAGGTTTGGATTCAAGAGCCGTTTAGCCCACAACTTACCTTGTAGCTGCTTCTTCTCCCCAGAGCACCCCCGGCACATAACATGCAGCGCACGCGCGCGCACGCGCGCACGCACACACACACACACACACACACACACACACACACACACACACACACACACACACACACACAAACTCAGACCTTCTCTGTCACAATCTCTCCTACACACTCTGAATCTCACACAAACATACTAACATCAACCATGGCAGTAATAATGATGTGAAATAGCAGGGTAAACATGTAGGGATGGATTAGCAGTGCAAAAGGATGAGAGGCATGCATGATTCTGTGATTCAGTGCTTTGTTTGTGTGTGTGTATTTGTGTGTGTGTGTGTGTGTGTGTGTGTGTGTGTGTGTGTAGAGGTGTGGTCATCTGTGTGTTTCCTTGCCTCTGCCCTTGCGAAAGTGGCATGGCAGAAACAGGTGGGGCCATTAGCATGCTAACAGCGGTTTGCCCTCAAGGACAATGCAAGCCAGGCCAGGCTTAACAAGCCATGGTCCTTTCTGCTCTCACTGCAGGGCAAAAAGCCTCCAACAGTAATTACATTTATGCATAGACCTGCTCAAACGCCTTCACATGCTGCATCTAAGAATGTTCAATGTCTGAAGCTTTATTATATCTCCAAAACGGACACACGGATGTGCTTCAACGTAGAAACCTGATAAGTAGTGCCTCATGAAATATGTAATACACTGCAGTCTTTCGGGAGGAAACCGTAAATGTCACTTTCACTATATTTGTATTGATAGTCTCAAGTCTGCAGAACAATGAGCACAAATAAAAACGGATCAACAGGGAGTTTTAAACATGTAGTCAAAGGGCGTGAATGCACAGAACCTAGGAGTGAAATTATGCATTTCTAGTTTTCAACGCAGTCTGGAGGACCCGTAGTTTTAACTCTGAATTAAAAATTAATAACATTTATTTTCCTTGATTTTCAGAGGAATAAAAAATTTGATCTCAAAGCATTGCAGCAGCCAAAATAATTCCGATTTTAATTTCAAATCAGGGCCTTTGTTCCTTTTTATCTTTGCCATCTGCTTCATCTTTCAGCTATAACCTTGAAATACTTCTTGAAAACGTTTCAGTGTGCCTGAGCTGAGACTCCTTTGATGGTGCTAGTTATTCACCAGTGCTGATGTAGATACTCGCTCCACCTAAAGACCCTGTGGCTAAAGGTAATACCACTGAGGCAGCGTCTCAGCTGACCAGAATGAACAATGGTGCACAGGGCCAGATTAAAAAACATTTCAGGCCACAAAAAGCACTTTAAAGCACAATTCTAGCAAACAACTCAAATACATCATCGGCTAAGTTCTCCTCTCAGAGCTATCTGTATCTATAAACAATTTAGAGACAATGAGAAACATGAATCAGAGAAGTCCAGAGGAAGTGGAAATTCTCTGAAGACAATATTGCACCCTTGTTCTTTAAGGTTTATCTTTTTGTTAAATGGCTCTGAAAAGCTCATCGGTCCTTTTTCCTGAGCTAATGTTCCTGAGTCACTGTACTTTCACTATTAGTAAGTAAGTAACTTGAATTAATATTTACAAACCACACAGAACATCCATCTCCATCTCCAACCTTTGGACATCATTCCGAGGAGACCTCTTGGCTCAAGGAGTTGCAGTAGATTCGGTTGGTTACATGAATTGTCTAAAACACTCATGACTACATGAGCCCATTTCCAGGAATATATATCTTCCACTTCAAAAAAAAAAAAAAAGAAGAGCAGATTCTTGTTGAGTGACAAGTGCCAGTGCAATGCAGGCAATGAATTTACCGAGAGCCGTTATGAAAAATGACTGCTTCTCTTATTTAGCTTGAAAAGCCGCCCTGCTGTCAGGTAACTGAGCACTGATGTGAGTAACGAGTCCAGGAGGTTGTACATCTCGTGAATATGTTTCTGCATGTGATTCTGTGTGCAGGTATGTCCGGAACACTGCTGTTTGTGTCTCCCTATGTGCACTAAACACCAGCACAACAGCAGACTGGATTAGACTGGCCTGGATCAGATAAACTGTAATTCTCAGCACAGCTCGGAGTCTCTGCAGAGCTTAACTTGTCACTTTCTGTACTTACACAAAACCTATGGGCATCGATGGCATGCGATGATGACAGCATGTTTAGTACTAGTGACTATTTTCTCTGTTTTACCAGCTATAAATAGTCTGAAAAAAGAACAATATTGTCAATATTCAGCTTTAAAATAAAGATGCGAAGATTAGCAAGCAGCAATGAAGAAAATTCAACATTTTTCCCGGTTAAAGGATTCGCCATCATTAAAAGCTAATTCACACAAGCAACAGCAGATCAGTGGAAGGTTTTATTCCAGAAACATAACTTTGAAGGTATGATAAATTTAAAAAAAGGAAAAGGACTTCTGTTGTTTATAGTTCTTCGGGATAAATCAAAAGAAAAAAAAATCATATCAGCAACTCAGAGCTGTACAATAATAGGACATCAGCAGACGCTATTAGTACTAGAACAAAAGCCTCTCTTTTCTAAATGCAATCTGACTAGATTAACTGTACAAAATAATCTAATACATTTAGTTTGCACCTTTATACAAGCTTTAGCTAAAGCAAACAATTGCTTTATATATTTGCAATATAAATAGATCCTTTAGGTTGTAAGGCTGAAACCGATAGAGTTTGTGTGATTAATCAATCCTCGTGATATTTTCATACAGCCTAGGATAGATCCCATCTTTGTATGGTGGCTCAAATTTGACTTAAAATCATAAGTGGCAGAAACATGGATTGAAAATTCTAAATCTAAGATAAAGTAATCAATAACATCTTTTTGGACCATTTATTAATCAAGCTACTTTAAGATTAATTTCCTACCGAAGAACTAGTTGACTAATTGTTGTAACATGATTTATTAATTCTCTCTCAATAGATTAATTATTTCAGCACGTGTGAACACAATGCACCAGCAGGCATGCTGTAGCTGCTCTGTGAAGACTGATGCCTTTACATTGTGCACTACAGCAACGCTAGCACCACGGATGGCTCTTTTCTTTTTGGAAAAGCAGATTTAGGTGGCAGATATGATGTCACTAAGAACTGAGATTAAGCTGCAGGTAGTGAGGACAGAAGCTGAGGGGCGCAGGAAGAACGATGATGAAGAAACACTCCTAGCATGAGGTCTTGGTATTAGTCATGTCTCCATGGTAACAAAGACCATCCCACTGTCCACTTAATGCAAAAGTGTGATGAGGGTGGCCAAAGGGACGTGTGGGCTGCTGTTGGTGGTGCTGGGTGGAGCTTAAGATCATTTCTTTTTGTGCCAAACGACCACCTGGCTTACGTCAATTCATTTTGGGCTGATGCATCCGTGTCATAAAAATAAAAATGCAATTGCTCAGCCGAAGCTGCGGCGTTCAGCAGATTAGAGAGATATTGATTGAGTATGCAGATTTTCTCTGGTTGAACTCATGCAAATCTGACGACACGCACAATGTAGCAGTGAAAGCATTTGCAGTGTGAGCCATAACAAGATCTGTCATCGAACTACTGCTTTGCTTTTGTAATAACTACAGTGACCTGCCTGTTGGCACAAGCCCTGACCAAGATGCTAGTGTGGCGAGGGTGGATGGAGCGTTTTGGTTTTATAAGCACATTCTCACAACTGCAATTCTTCAACCTAATTCAAAAGAGCACTGGCAAAGTAACACACTCCATTCAAAGTCACAAAGACACCAACAGAGCATCTTAAAAGGCTCGAGGCTGTTGAAATTAATGGCTGCTGATAGATCCACACTCATCATTTCAGCACCCTATGCAAAAGCTGCAGCTCTGAAGGCCATCTAGAATCAATCAGAATCCATTAATACGGGCAGCCAGGTGTCACCCATGTAACAACCACTGATTTCCAGCCTCCTTCTTATTAGACTTTCTCAACACAAGCCAGGTACCCCATCCATAATGGATCTATATGGTTATTGTGTTCTGCCAAATACACCAACAGAGCCCTTCAAAGCTTGCCAGGCAGGCAACACCTTCCAATAAGTTTCAGGAATTTGTTTCCAGTTCAATGACCCCCAAGCTTCCTTGATTTCAAAAGCTAAGCTCCAGTGTTGTATCCAGGCTTGGGGGGGTATATCTGGGCTTTAGGCGAACATAAAAGGCTAGGGCTCATTTGCAAACAAGATAATCAATACTAAGCATAAGCATTATGCCTGCTTTGCACTTTGTGTGAAGGCCGCTGGTCAAATGAAGAGCGCTGCAAAGGTGTGAATGAAAAGTATGTTTCTATCATAGAGCCAAAGGAATGTGGATAAACGTGTGTGTGTGTGTGTGTGCGTGTGTGTGTGTGTGTGTGTGTGTGTGTGTGTGTGTGTGTGTGTGTGTGTGTGTGTGTGTGTGTGTGTGTGTGTGTGTGTGTGTGTGTGTGTGTGTGTGTGTGTGTGTGTGTGTGTGTGTGTGTGTGTGTGCGTTTCAAGGTGTCAGTAAGTGTAAAGGATGAGATGTTTATGATGGGTCAGCATGGTTTTAGACCTTACCTTCACTGCAGTCATTGCCTTGGAAACCGGTGTCGGAGCAGTCGCAAACGGCCTGGTCGTTCACCACGCTGCACACCCCTCCATTCTGGCACTGGTGGTCTGGCCCGCAACCAGCTGTTACCGTGATGCCCTCTGAGCTGTCCAGCGCCACCAGTGAGCCATTGATGCTCACTGCCGTGATCCAGCCACGGAAGGCGGCGTGTTCCCGCACTGAAGGTGAGGTGAGGCGTAGGGGCGAGGAGTGGAGGTCCGGTGATAATCCGCCTATGTATGTGTGACTGAAAACCGTCATGTCTCTTCTCTTACTCTTCACTTCCGCCCACCCTTCCAGTCGCCCGTCCACCTCCAATGAGGTGTTCCTCCAGTCCCGCTTGACACGCACAGCGTGCCATCGTCCATCATTTACCGCCACGCCTGACTGCAGCTCGGCTGGCTCAGCACAGAAGATGGAGAAGCGTAGGCGAAGGTGGCCATGGAGAAGCAGCAGCTCCAGGAAGTCGCAGAATCCCTCATCATCCAGGTAGAGCAGCAGGCCCTCCTGGCTGTGAGTCCGCAGGCTGAAACTCAGCACACTCTCGCAGCAGGCATTCCACACTGGAAACCGCCCCCACTGACTGGATACGCCCCCAAACTCCAGGACCTCTCCTTGGGCCTGGCCCCCTACACTGCACAGGCACAGCCCCAGGAAGAGCAGGGGGGCTGCCGCCCAAACGCAAACTGCCATCACACTCATACACACACTCGCTCTCACACTCACACACAAAAGAAGATAGAGGCTAGAGCTGGGGTGTTCCCTCCAGCCTACAGCTCATGATGACAACTGTAGGACGCTTCGTGGAACACGTTACAGGTGTCTCTGGGGAACTTTGCAGTGCCTTCTGTAAGGGAAGTGTTGCTGGAACTCTAGGGATGGGGGTGGGGGTCAGGCAGCAGCAACCTCCGTCCTCTCAGCACTCTTTGAACATCTTCTTCCGCCTTATCTTGGTGCTTGTCTGGCGTTCAGCATCTCCTCTCCTTTCAGCCTTCCATTCCTTACTTCAGACATCAGTTTCCAGTTATGTGTACTTGCTCGTCTTTGTTAGATGTGAGACAAATACGATGCAAACTCCATCTTCGTGTCCTAGATAGGGCCTTTTCCGCCATGCAGGCAACTCCCAATGGAGTTTGAGTGTATGTGTGTGAGTGTGTGTGTGTGTACAGCTCACACACCTATAATGGAGAGAAATGACACCGTCATAGCAGTATTTTCTCCCCCTCCTTCCTGACTTAGTGGGGCAAGACTTAAAGTGTGTGGGTAAATATGTCTGTGTGTGTGTGTGTATGTATGTGAAAAAGCAAGCTGTTGAGGTATGTGTGTCCCTCACTGTCACGTCATCACTCTCTCCCGTGACCTACAGAGAGAACAGAGATGGCACAATCAAGCAGGGTCAACACACACACACACACACACACACACACACACACACACACACACACACACACACACACACACACACACACACACACACACACAGGCCCATACATTAATTATATACACAAACTCACACATATTATTCTCAAATTACTCATTCTCATTAATTTTCTGCAGAAACATTCATCCATGCGCTCTCGCTCTCACATACGCACGCACGCACAAACACTGTAACTTAGAAGTTTATGTTAATGAGAAGACTAAACAAAAACTGATGATAAAACGTAATCAATTGTTTTTTTTTTCTTTCAGCCCAGATAGCAAAGGCCTAAAAGAAACACAATATAATCTGGCGCGCGCACAGACAGCACCTCCACAACAGAGCCCCCATAATGCCGCAGGAGGATTTCAGGTGGCATACCTGCTCATAATCTAAAACTCACGACCAGCTTGATTCGGTGACTCTTGCCTTTCAGTTTAACATATTTAAATTTAATTTAATAGCGTGTCTCGCGCTATTGTGAATGCTTTCTGTTAGCTAGCCTATCACAAATAACGGGAGCCGCGCTGCGGCGGATGACTCAAACAGCCTCGTTTTATCGAATTAACGGCTCCGGTGCTCATTTCTAACACACACACACACACACACACACACACACACACACACACACACACACACACACAGAGAGAGAGAGAGAGAGAGAGAGAGAGAGAGAGAGAGAGAGAGAGAGAGAGAGAGAGAGAGAGAGAGAGAGAGAGAGAGAGAGAGAGAGAAAGAAAGAGAGAGAGAGAGAGAGAGAGAGAGAGAGAGAGAGAGAGAGAGAGAGAGAGAGGTAACACTCACTAACGAATATGAGCCACACACAAATATTCTTGAGTGTTTGAAAGGCGAAAAGCGGCTGCATCCCGGTTATTGATAAACAGAGAAAATGAATGCGGCTTAATTATCGATTCTAAATAAGCTGCCGTACGTCTTCTCTGTTTTTCCTACCTAGCAGTCGCGAGGAGGATTTAGTATCACCTGTGCTCGATCTGAGCCATAAATACCGATTAGCCATAGAGTTTTTTAAAGCAGCAGTTAAATTTGTCAGACAGAACGCGAATACCTCGTTCCGGTAAACAAAAACATGCTTTGTATCAAAGAAGAATGGAAACCTACCTCGCGCGCATCCTGAGGTTCGGGGCAGCAGTGCGGCGCGCGGCTCATCGACTTCCCTTCCCATTTAAGATGAATCTTGACTCCAGGAAAGAGCAGAGGGAGCAGCCTCGCGCCTGGTGGGCAAACAGAACCGGTTCACCTGAAGGCGACAATGTGCTGTTTCTCTCTCGAGCTCACTCTCTCTGTCTGCCCTGGTGTCCCTCTGTCCCCCCTCTCTCTCCCCCCGTCTTCCTGAGGAGGAAAAGGTGCAGTCTGATGCTCTCGCGGCAAACTCGGCAGAGGGCGAGTCACGTGGTCACGAGGGAGAGAAAGTGTGAGAACGTATAAGTGTGTGTGTGAGAGAAAGACAGAGAGAGAGAGAGAGAGAGAGAGAGAGAGAGAGAGAGAGAGAGAGAGAGAGAGAGAGAGAGAGAGAGAGAGAGAAGATAGGCGGGGGCGCGCGCCGCTGCAGCACCTTGGACAGCTCTCACTCACGAAACAGAAGCTGTTCTGAGAAATTGAGAGTGATTTGAATTAAAGGAGTCTGTCGCGCGACAGGGGCGTTTATAAGAATGGCAGTGGTTCAGGGAAAGCATACACACATACAAATTGTAAACAAAAAAGTCAATAAATAAATGATACACAATATTTCAAACAACCCAACAAGAAGGAAAACCAACAGCATCTAAATTAAGATTTGAATACAAATGTGTCCAGCTCCTGTCAAGATAACAACAGTGTGCTTCACTATAAAAACATGTCCCTATTGATCTAGTTAAAATAAAACAAATGTAACAAAACTAGTTAAAATCCACAAAATGAGGCAAAGAGCTTCCTGTTTGACCTGCAAGGACTGGCATTCCCTGTTGTGATGTTTTCAAAATCCTGGGAATATCAGAAATGTATCAAGCAGCATCCCCAACTCAAAATTCTGGACCTGCGCCTTACACTGAACTCTACTGAACAGGAAATCAGCACTGAAAGATGCAACATGGGAGCCACTGGAGGATAGTCGAAAGCTTAGCAGCTGAATTTTGGACAAGTTGCAGACCGTTCAGGGGGGCTAAGGCGAAGCAGGCACCAGAGTTTCTACCATCAATGTGAGATTAAATAAATGCATGGATAACCATCTTGGCATTCACCAGGTTACCAAAGGTTCCTACAACAAAATGATACGAACTCTAAACCAGCAGCAAGCCTACCAGGATAACATAACCTTTCCCTAACTTTGAGATAGGAATAAATAGAAAGTATTTATTTGAATCAATGGTAACGATAAAGGTCCCTTTATGACCATTACTTGGTGCATTATTAAGGATTAATAAACTGTTAAAGGTGCTATATCATGCGATTTTATACTTTTGAGCACAAAGGTAGACACACTTTGTGATAAAATATCACCGTTGGCACTATTGAGATGCATTTTATTTGAAATATGAGGTTTTTTTTGTCAGCCTGAATTTACACCAGGAAATGAAATGGTTGATTCAGTATAAACGCCCACCCCCACCCCGAATCCAACAAACACAATAGCATCTTAGGCTAGCCTGTTGATGGTCCTTGATACTCCAGTGGGTAAAGTTATTGCCTTTCATCTTGCACTGCTGATGTTGGTTTGACTCCAAGTAGTGCAGACAGTAATTTATTTAGCCAGCTGAAGACGATTTCATCATTTTATATTTTAGTTTTATTTTCTACAAACGTTTTTGTGTCTCTAAAGGTCTTTGAATTTGTTCATGTCCAAGCAGCATTTTAGTTGATTTACTCTGCTCACCTCATATGGACTCACACTGGCTTAAAAGAATAAATAAAAAAAAAGAAAGTCCTTATGTTTTAAACTGTTTACCAATAAAGGGTTGAAAACAAAATAGTTTTAAGTGTGGCTAAAAAAAGAATAAAATAAAGATTCTGCTGCGACCTGAAGGTAAGCCTGCCAAAACTACAAGCCAGTCTGGCACTCTAACCACTGGACTCCCAAGTCTGTTACAAAAACAGTCACCTAACACACATATCCTGTACTGGCCTCGACACGAGTCTTTGTGGACAGGACACATGGTTTTAAGAAGGTGATATGTCCCCAGTGCAGAAGTAATTTGTCAGAATATCCACAAAATATCCAGGCGTCGGAACTGAGATCTGCCTGGTGATGCAAGAAGTTTTCATTCAGGCATTATCAGAATTTCTCAAGTAAAACTCAAAACTTGCAGCTGACAGGAGAATGCATGAATGCAGCCAAAACGTGTTTGGAGGTTGTTTTCATGAGGAAATAACAATATCTCATGGTAAAAAGAAAAGTGGATTTTTCATGTTATGGCCCCTTTAAAACAGTATTAATAACTGCTTAACCATGTTATGTAATTCATTACTAAGTAGACGCCCCCTAGCCTTTTGTCCCAACCTTAAAGAACAAGTCACGCCCACCAGAGTCTAACTCCACTCTCATGTCCTGTTTGAAAAATGCAACACGTGCTGTTGCCTAGCAAACCGAGAGGGCGGAGCCACTAGCAAATACATACACACAATCTCACAATGACATTGTGACATCATAATGCACCAGCTAACGTTCTAGGGTACCTCTTAGCCAATAGCGATGGCAGATTTAAATTCAGCTGCAGTGCAGAGTTTTTACCTGACCATGGCACAACACTGACAGTTTTAGGCAGAAAATTGAAATTTTAACTAAAATGCACTAAAGTGCAATACCATTGACTACATGTGTCTGCAGCATGATTAGACATGCATTTAGTTTCTTAGAAAAAAAGTTGATTTGGGGGCGACTTGCTCCGTATGGACACAAATAATAACGGTAACATTAATAAAGGAACCCTTTGTTTACTAATGCTTAATAATGCAGCAAGTAACGTAATAAAGGGACCCTTATTTAAAGTGATACCAAAACAACTGAATTAAAAGTCAGCAAAAAATGTTAAAATGACCACAAACAATATAATCTATTTTAGAAAAACTAAAAAGAAAATAATTATAAACACACATTTTAAAAGGTTTGTTCCATTCAGCAAATATTGATAAATGTGTTTTTAAAGTTATTTTTCTTTCAGAAACAAAATGCTATCTTACAATTTTCCCCTTACATGCATGAGTTCACTTCACAACCACAAGTATTTAGTGAAAAATACCAATGAAACAAATGACTGTGCTGGTCTCAGAGGGCTCGTGGGGCTAATAAGGGCAGATTCAGGAAGCTTAGTGGCACTTCAGTGTGGTGAAGCTAAAAGGTACCCTGGTATAGGAGGCTAAATTACATAACACATCCTCACAACCGCAAGAGAAATGGAGAGAAAGTGACAGAAGAAACCAAAACAAACACACTCCTAATCAGCTGGAACAGGAAGTTGTTGATTAGCAGCTGAACAGGTGATAAAAAATAAGATAAAACCTTTGATCTAAATTGTGATTAAACTACAGAAAGAACAATCATCTAATAATAGAATTCATAAAATAATCATATAGCTGAGTGAGTTACAGTCATTAGGACCGTGAATTATAGATGACTGTTTTTCACATTTAATTACGTCAAAGAAGTTCTGAAAGTTGAACAAAAGGAGCTGGCGTTGATCAATGTTTGATGGTTTGTAACTCATCCTATGACTCAGTATGACTGAGAACGAGGGGGTGCTCCTTTTAGAAAGCATTAGAGACTGAGTGGGAAAAGATAGCTGCAAAACTTGGAAGCACCGATTTAAAATAGCATAGTTTTTTATATTAGAAAGCTTGAAATCTCTAGAGTAAATTGGGATTAAAACCACAGTTCTGTTATGTGGCAGTGAATTTGTTCTGATTAATGGTTGACCATTTAAAGGCCAGAAACAGTGTAAAACTTTACATTTCAGTGTTCTTTACTTGCTTAGCAAAATCAGACATATTTACCTGTACTGTTTTTTTTAATCTAATTCTGGCTTGGCTGATTTATTGAAAACTTGAAGACATGAAGGAGGTTACGAGTCATATTTAGGACTGACAATAATTTTTTTTCTCTTTAATGAATCCAAGCAAAGATATGACTGAGTCTCAGCTGACTGTAAAGAGAAACAATAGTGTTAATGGCTGATTAATGGTTACGGTATTACATTTCTAGTGAGGTCAAGCCTGCATTTTTTTATTTTTTTGTGTGTGTTTCATGCAGATTCTGTTTGAACACGTTTCAACATGTCAACATGACACACTCAGGGGCTCACCCATCTGGACTTGAGACAGGGAAGTTTATCGTTGGTTAAGCGTCCAGGAAACAGCAGACAGTGTCTCAGCTAGTAGAAGCTAACCATTAACATTAGCAACTTCACCACACAGCAGAAATCCTCCAGGCTTATTTTATTTGTGGGGATGAAACATCAACATTGCAAAGCAAACAGAGACAGAGGTAGAGTTGTGTTGCTGTTATCCAATCCAAGACGAGACGTCCAAATATCAGGAAATAAGACTCTAAATCCTGCCATGTTCTGCCACTCTGCAGCAACAGACTGGTTGGTGCTGATCCAGGCATTTCTGAGCTTCTTTTTTTTTTGCCCTAAGTACGGCTTGCAAGGCATTGATTCCTACCAGACCACTGCAAGTGTATTGATTAAACAAGTGAACTACACTTAAAAAAACAGGAGAAAAAGAATCTTAAGGAATATTCTTCTTTTCCTTTTCATAACTCTGTAGTAAAGTATCTTTATTTTTTTTTTAAATGGATCATTTCTATGCACCTGATGGAAAATCCTCTGGTAGTTTTCTGCAGAGGCATTGTCTATATTTCTATAGACATTTTTGTGAATTCTCTAAAATAGTAGAAGTTTTTAGTCTCTTGTTTCTAGTTCTAAAGGTTTTATGGTGATGCAACATTTTCTACCTGTCTTCATCCATGTGATCATAATGAGATCAGCTAACTAATATGCCTAAAAACACCTTTTGTGCCACCAATTCCTTCACCTTAATGTGAGTGGAGCAGGTGACAGTGGCTGAGGCGTCTGTCCAGATCAGAAGGTTGCAGGTTGAAGCCCTGCTAAGTCTGTTGCTCCCATTGTGCCTTTGGGCAAGACACTCCACCCCCCTTGCCTGCTGGTGGTGGTCATAGGAACCAGTGGGTCATGTCTTTGGCAGCCCTGCCTCTGTCTGTGCACCCCAGGGAAGCTGTGGCTACATTGTAGCTTACCCCCACTAGAGTGTGAATGTGTGTTTGCAAGGGTGAATGTTGTAAAGCGCCTTGGGGGGGTTTTAGGACTCTTGACGATTCTATATTAAATACAGATCATTTACAGGCCATATTTGTGGTTTAATGCTTGGAATGGTTTTGGTTGTTAATTTGGGGCTTTTTGACTGAACTCTTGCTTTCTAGTTTTTTCACACACCTGATCAAGTTGTTCCACTTAACCTCATCTTCCCTTTGTATTTTCCCTTAGTGAAATAATAATCCCAGATTATTGGTTTTCTATTGCTTTTAAGTCAGATAGTCTTTGTTTTGTTTAATATGTTCAAACCATACGTTTTGGTTTGATTTTTAATTTTAGTTAGTTTGCTTGTCAGCCTCTGGAATGACAGGTTTATTTTCCCGCAAATTATTATTTCCCAAGAACTATTTCATTTAAAAAACAAACAAACAAACAAACAAGCAAACAAACAAAGTAAAACAAGCTAGCTTGGTCATGTCAGCTAAACAGCCTGCATCATTGTGAAGGCTTGATGAGGCTCATGTTCTGAAGTTTCAAAGTAGCAGCTCTGGATTGGCCTGTTTGTTCTAGTTAAGATAAACCTTTGTTTTGCAACATACTCTCCAACACCCTTTTCTCAGCCTCATCCAGCACCTCTCACCCTTACAACGTAGAGCACACTTTATCTGAAAACTCTTGTGGCTAAAGTGGAAAGAAATCCACTTCTCATTGTTAAAAAAGGAACTGCTAAATGGAGTCACGCTGTGAGCCACCAGTCGAATGTTGATAGAGATGATTGTGAATGACAATTAGTTTCTGTATGACAGCTTTGGCCAAACATAAATATTATTAACACAAAGTGTTGCTGCTAGAAAAACCTTTATGAGTCAAATAGGTAACAAATAGCAATGCATTGTTTGAGACGTGTTACCACCCTTTAGGCACCATCTCTTAAAGCTGATCTAACTGCTGGACTAAGGCACTACCAATGCAGATCTTGTTCAGGAAAGACTCTTGGTGAATGGTGGTGGCAACAAGTGCAGCAAGAAAAGTACCCCCAAGAAAAAAGCATCAGGGATGGACTGATTCGGGCCCAGAAAAGCCATGAATAAACCTAAACATCCTGCAAGTGGAGCTTCTCTCAAACTATCCAAGAACAGTTTGGTGATAATCAATGTAATTTCCCATGACGGCACACTATGCCAGAAGTCAGAACTTATAGGTTACTACAAACTTTTCTTGAGAACATGTGGTCAATCCTCAAATGACAGGTGGACAAGCAAAACCCCACAAACTCCAAGCTTTGATTATGAAAGAAAGAGATTGATCGATAGCTGATGGAAAACAGGGGAAACTAGGCCGTTTTTGCTTGCTTTTAGCACCTTCTAGTGTCCATTTGTAGAACTGAAAGCAAAATGCTCGTCTTTTTAACACCGTAATCTATAACAGCTGAAACATCTACCAGCCTTCATTGCTGTCTACAGGAGTGATTCATCACTTAATTAAACAGATCAACTGTGCTCATGATCTAAAAGCATGCAGGAAATGTGCTGGAACCAGACTGCAGCCCCAGGTATGTCAGCTCCATTTTTTAAATCCCAACAGAGTGGACACAAGTCTGAAGTTGCAAGTGGAACATTCTGGCCACAGGAGGCGAAATGGGTTAGGCTCACTTTCATTAACCCTGTAAAGGGTAATTTTAGCACATACTGGCTCAAGAAAATGATTTTAAAATATGAACAGTTTGCAAAGTATCATTTTAAAAAGTTCCCAAAAGAAAGCTGTGAAAGCCAACTCTTTGTCTAAGATTATTGTAATTGTGAAGGAAAGCTAACCTGTAAAACAGTTGTAAAAACACCAAAACACCTGAAAGAAAGATCTAAAAACAAACTTTGCTGTGACCACACAGCTGAAGAGGATAAGTATACTTCTATCACAATCTTCACAGGCAGTTTGACCCACGCTTTGATTTTTCTTTTCAGCCTCTCTGAGGGAGCCACTGAGCGCAGATCAGGGGTTCTCTCCCTGAGCTTCCCGACAGCAGCCTCTTCTCTTTTTATTTCACTTTCACACAATCTATATTTGTCTGTGTCTAACAAGCCAGAACAGGCTTCAAACCTTTCAGGTTTCTTTCAGAAAACTTCCTTTACCAGTCGACACCTCAAGCTGTGGAGTAGAGTAACGATCAAATTGACGTTTGGGGTGTTCTGCAGAACGAAAACCCTGACGTCACAGGAGGAGGATTCTTAAAAGTAACTGGAGCAGTTCTGGAGAGCTGGCTGTTTAGGTTTTGCAAAGTGTTCTTTAGCTGCATTCAGGAGATTCAATGGTTCAGATTCTACAGACAGGAGGTGTGAGCATGCAGCCATGCACACGATTTTCCCGTGTTTTCCTGCATGTGCGTGGAATGTTGGAGAGAGATGAGGAAAAGGGGTGGAGGAGCTGTTACTATGGAAACTATCTCATCATCAGCACCTGGTTTTCCATTGAGCTGTCGGCCCAAACACCACAACTTGCTCATACTCCACTCCTTCTCCTTCTCCTGCTCCACCCCTCCTGTGCCGGGCTGACCTTTTAGACCAAATGGCATTAACAAATAACAACATTCTTTCATGATGCCTAGAGCTGCAAAACTCTGCCAAAATTTCTTCTGTTGTCTCACAATGAATGTAGACAAGCAGACAAGCATAGACTATGTGTCAGAAGAAATAAACAATGTTTGAATAGTTTTTAGAAAAATGAACAACAGCAAAGAATATAGACAAACAAACATCAAAATGTATTTTATTCAGTTTTATAAACTCTTTTAGCAAGCATCATAACATTTCTCTTGGCTTTTTACATTTTAAATTGACAACTTAAAGAGTAATTCTTCTATTGTCACGTTGCGGGGATGTTTAGGACCCAAATATGCAGATTACCCAGGATGACTCGAGGCAGGAGTTGGTAAAAGTAAAAATCCTTTTATTTAGGAAGAACAAAAATAAATCCAAATGGCAGAGAGCCAAGAATCCAAAGTCCTGGAGCACAGGACACCGAAAGCTCACTTAGAGCACCAAAGTCTGGGAACAAAAAGTCCTGGGACACAGGACAACGAAAGCTCACTCGAGCACCAAAAACCTGAAGACACAAAGCTCTCATAGAGCACGAACAATGCTGACAACAATACAAAGGATCGACACCAAACAGAGACAAGACAGGGCTTAAATACACAGGGAGGAGTAATTAGGGAAACAGGCAGCAGGTGTGTGGAGTGAGGGCTGGAGGGAAGACAGGTGAATATAATTATCTAAATGGGGGAAACAGAACCAGAGGAGGGCAAATAAACCTAAAACTCTAAAACACAGAACTAAACCTAAAGACTGAGGGAAGGACTCTCACACACACATACACTGAGCTGGGGAGTGGACACGCGCGCGCACGCACACACACACACACACACACACACACACACACACACACACACACACACACACACACACACACACACACACACACACACAAACACACTCCGAGCTGGGGACAACAAGGCTGGAGCTACAACTGGAGGGGCTGAGGTTGACTAAATGAACACCAGACCTGAGGGGATGATATGAAGGCCTACAAACAGAGGACACATAAATGAGACGCAGACAAAGGACACATGAGGGCGCTATGAGACACAGAAGGGAATCTAGAGAGGAATGGAGAAACATCAGGAGACACATGAAGGAAGACACAAATGCAGACCATGACATCTATAGCAGAAATTCTTATTAATTCTCTAACAATAATAAAAAAAATAGTGAACTTTCAGCGCATTATTGTTGCTCAGCACAAATGTGTGTTTAGAGTTATCCCAAAGGTTGGAGCAGCAGAGTTCCAGAAACTTTTAATTTTAGATGCGTTCACTTGTTTAATTAATACACTTGCAATGGTCTCTTTTAGGAATGAATGCCTAGTAAGTCGTACCCAGGGGAAACAAAGCTCCGGTGCACCAGTTTCAGGATGTAGAAGTGAGCCAAATTAGAGTTGAGCTTAAGATGACAGATTTTGTCTAATTTCCTGATATTTGGACATCTTGCCTCTGATTGGTTAACAGCAATGCAACTCAACCATGACTCTGCTTGCTCTGTAACACTGATGTTTTATCTCCACAAAAATCAAAAATCTAAAGAAGGAGTTCTGCCGTGTGGTGGAGTTGCTAATACTAACGGTTAGCTTCTACCAGCCAAGACGCTCTCATCTGTTTCCTGGATGAGAAAACGAAAACAGCCTTCCTCGTCATGAGTCAAGATGGGTCAAAGGAATGTTAATTGACAGTGTGACGTAGGTCTGTCACGCTTTTCTAATCCTAGAGTTTCACCATCAATTTTCTATTAGAAGCTAATGCAGGAGATAGGTGTAGGAGACTATGTTCATGTTCGGCCTGCATGAAAAATTAAGAGTGACTGATTTTAATCACACATAATGATTAAATTTCTTTTTTTCAGTATTCCACACCTTTAAATTGATTTTGGATGGTGCTCTTTTTAAGAGTGAGAATTTTTTACAGGGCAAAAATGTTCTAACACAACGCAGGTTCAATGCTGCAGAGCAGGTCATCTTTTTTTATCAAGAGCCATCGAGGCATGACGTGATGCATCATCAGCTTGTAAGACGCACCAGAAAATGCATTATAGCATGAGCCTTTTAAATTGCAGTGACTCTATCAGCCAACATTAACTGAGACAGAAATAGGCTGCTGCTTTTTACATTAGTCCGTATTGAATGATGAGGCAAAAGAGCTCCGTTCTGCAAATTTTGCCTTTCTCGGCCTTTTCTCACCTCCCCTTTCCTTTTCTCCTTCTGACAGGCTGACAGTGAGCAGTGACCCCTGACTCTTTGCTAACTCAGCAGAGAGACGGTCGCACCATATGTGTGCATGGGTGTGTGTATGCACATATTTCCTTTATATACTGTGTGTATATGCTCAAGTGTGCTTAAGCAAAAGTAATATGTGTCTGAACTGCCAACAGAGAGAATATACAACCAAAAATAAAACCTAATCTGTCAGCATCCAGTAGTGTGAGTGTTTGTGCACCCATATGTTTTTGTGCTCACATTCATGTCAGTTTATGCTACAGTGTTTGGAGCTGAGAGAGGACGGAGGGGGTTTACCTGCTTTATGTGACAACATGCAGAGAAATATGACTTTTCAAATGTAAAATGTTAAAGTACGAAAACTGTTGGTGTCGTTACTTCCACAGTGGTGATAGGACATAATTGTAAGAGCATCATTTTATGAGTCAGTCTAACACCCCTGCTGTCATGAAGGAAAAGGGTGGTCTTTGCGTAAGTATGATTGTGTTTCATTGCATGTGCGTAAGTGAGTTAGTGTGTGCATGTGTGAGTGTGTTTGACAAGCACCCACCCTTCTCTAAATGTGATTAAATGGGAGGTTTGTCTCTAATCGTGTTGTAATGAGTTTCCGTGTAGCTCATACATTTACTAATTCCGCTTGCCAATAGTGCAAACAGCCACGTGTGTGTATGCGTGCGAGGTGGGAGAGGTCACCTCCCGGCAATCTTACTCTCATTTATAACAATACTGCCGACCTGTCCTCATCAAAGGATTGCAATTTCTAAACACAAATAGCGTTAGCTCACAGGAGCAAACGGCCGCCCACGCTCGTGCACAAAACACACACACACAAGGCGAGCACGAGAGCAAACGTGCAGTCCATCTGTGTATGGATCTGTGTGTCATTAGGACTCTCAGCGGGCATTAGCATTGATCATCTGACCAGCAGATGGAGAGTGACCGACAAGGACCAAACAAAGCCTGTCTGTGTGTGTGTGTGTGTGTAAAAGTGGACTTTCTTGCACAGATGAAAAGGAAAACAAAGCTTTGCATTTGATTTGTTCTTCCAGTAGTGGCGAGTGCTGCAATGTGCAGACCTTGTTATGTATCTCTGAGCTTCTGAATGACCGTAAAAGTTGACCGCATCACTGCTGCTGGTTGTCATGGTGACAGAGCCCTCTCTCAGCCTGCGGCACACCGTGCCCTACAGTTGGGGGTCAAAGGTCTGAGCAGTTTGTATCCGAGGGCCATCCTCACAGAGTAGATAATGAACAGGGAAACCAGTAACAAGGAACACGTTGTCACCTTTTACCTGCTCTTCCGGCCTTTTACCTTGCGGCCTCCAGAATGTCAAATTAGCTGCAGAGCACATGTGAACAACCTTTCAGTGCTCTAAAGCCCGCACCTCATACATGCACCTCACAAGAAGCAAAAGCGGTGCACCTGCAGATACATACGCAAATCACACACAGGCTGCAATTTATTTTTATACATACAAGTGTACTCAGTTTAATTAGCCCTTTCAGGAAACCATGCACTGGAAGATGCACAGGCCTTCTATTTGTGTCCTCAAATATTTGATGTAGAAGAATATGCAGATATTTGGAGGAAAGGGAGATAAATGTATCTGGTGGTAGATTTATTTTGTTTCTGTCTGTCGTCTGAGAGGGATCAAACAGTTAAATTTAACCAATTTGATGAACTTCAAAAACAGCAGCTTCAAAACTGCAATAATTTTATGAAGCTGATGTTTGAGATGTTTTAATATCATTAAAGACTCCAAAATCCTGCAGTCTTCTGCTCCCCACTCCTTTTTTACTTTATGAAACAGGAATACCAGAGCTTTTTTCCCCCACAGATATCAAATCACAAGGTTTTACCTTCTACTAGAAACCACTGCAAGAAAAGAAGAACGAATGAGAGATTGAATCATCAGTCTGAGTCAAAATGGCTCCAGCTGACCAGCAAAATTCAGATACTTTCATTTGGGTTGTGACATTTTTGCATCATGTTTGTTTATTTTTCTGTTATTGTTGCGTTCTCATTTGCCTGTCAACACACATTTACTAATGTTTGAGTGTTTACAGTCTGTTTAGAATTTTCCTTTGTGATTTTTTCCATTCCTCTGGCTGTGTTCATTCTACATGTGGTTTAGTTTAGCACCAGCATTTTGTTTACTGTAAGTTCTGAGTTCCTTGCCTCCTATTCTTCTGTCTGATCGTGTCCTAGTCAACCTGCTACCAAATCTCCCAATGAATCCTTATGCTGTGATACAGTTTTACTGTTATTTTGTAATCTAGTTGAAGGAATTTGCTCCACATCAGTCACAACAGGATTAATGAGGCTGGATGATGATCACAGGTTAATTTCAGTTAATCCAAAAAGAGTTAGAAGATGTTATCCCCAGACTGGAGAATTCAAGCTCTTTTTCACCAAAGTGGGAGGACATTTTCTTAATTTGTTTAAATGCTTTGCCACAGTTGAACAGTAAAAGGCCCCACTGGCCTCCTGTCTCTCCTCTCCTCATTCCAGATGGAAGCGTTCAGATCTCCCTGAATGAACATTCATCCCATCCCAGACCTGACACACACAAAATGTACTTTGTATTGATTATACTCATGAAGGACCCCATTTGCATGTCTGCATGAGCAGCGGTGGCTATGTGAGCTCTCAGGACGCTGAAAAAAGGGGAAACTTTGAATTAGGAAGTGTGAGCCAGGAGAGGAGGGTTACTATGACAACAGGGAGAATGTTCCAGGTGACAGTGAGATCGTTGAGATGCTAATTGTCCATTTTCAATCCCCCATAAAGTTTAACAGCCACTCTGCCGCCACATGTTATTCTAACGCAGTCACAGAGGATACCTCTGGGATGTGCAGCTATTTCTTTCTCTCAGTTTTTTTTCCCTTTCATAATGACATCCCCATCCTCCCTTCACTCTCCGTTGTCTCCTTCTCCTCATTCCTCCTGCCATCATGGGCAGAGAGAGAGAGAGAGAGAGAGAGAGAGAGAGAGAGAGAGAGAGAGAGAGAGAGAGAGAGAGAGAGAGAGAGAGAGAGAGAGAGAGAGAGAGAGAGAGGGAGAGAATATGCAAATACCACATATGATTTGGAGCATATGTGTGCATCTCTCATGAGGGCAACCAACACCTGATCATCAGACACTCTTTCATCCATCTCTCTACTTACTTTCCTCATTTCCTCTCATCCAAACTCATCTCCCTTCAGGTTCTCTCACCGCCAGATCTCTCTCTCTCTCTCTCTCTCTCTCTCTCTCTCTCTCTCTCTCTCTCTCTCTCTCTCTCTCACACACACACACACACACACACACACACACACACACACACACACACACACACACACACACACACACACACACCTCCCGCAGTTTATCTCCACCACAGCTCCCTACCAACGTTCAGCGTTTAACCACTTTGTTCCTCTTTAAGATAAAGATAATTAAATCAGCAGCCAAACGAGAGAAACTGTGCTGCTGGCGTCACCATGGCAGCATTTTGATGTTCAATTTCTGCACGATAGTATCAACATCAAATCATGAGGCCCAAACTACTGTTGCACACACTCTCACGCAATCACACACACGTGCACTATTCATGCTTTCACACCTCACTTTACACTTACTACCTCCCACCTCCTCCTCCCACTCTTGCTGCACACACAAAGACAGATTTGACACGCTTAGCTCTTCTGTCTTAGGTCGTCTTTCTTGTCGTCCAACCACAGCATTCTTTACTGCTGACCTCACCCACTTCTCTTCTCTTGTTCCTTCCCTCTCCAGTCCTCTCTCATTTCTAATGTTATGCCGCTCCCTCTCTTTCTCCCCCGCCTCCTTCCTCCCGATCAGCAGGTTGCTAGGCAACTGTGCGCCATTGATCTGGGAGAACATGATGACAAGCTCCCATAACTGTCACAAGAGAACACACACACACACACACACACACACACACACACACACACACACACACACATGAATACACACATGGTTATTGAAGATGTCTGGTGGTACTTTTAAAATGAAGGCGTCCGCTTATCTGATAAGGACGAGAATGGGGAAAGGAGAGATGGAGTGGTGCAAATGACACAAGTGGAAGAGGAGGAGAGAATTGCGCTCTGTGCTGCTGCTCGTACCCTCCCTCTGCCTTTTCCATTATCATTCCCTGTTTCTTCTGTTAGTTTTTCCATGTAACCCTTGCCATTCCTGGAAAACAATTACCTTCCCTGGTGGCTCTGATAAATTTCCAATCTGACCCATCACACAGTCACAGCCACCTCATCATCAAAAGCCACCAACTGGGTCCGTTCCATTTGTGCCTCCTTATTACTCACACTGTTACAATAAACTGAAACAAAGGAGAAGATGGTTTTGAAAGGAAGGGTTGCTCCTGCAGAAAGTCAGAGGATTTGGTGTGATATCGATGACTTATTCTTAATGCTACATTAATAGCACTAATGTTGTTTGCTTGAATTTTCTGGTGCAGAAATATGTTGAATTAAATATTGCAAAAGCATTTTTTAATCCAGGGGGCCTCCTTATTCAATGAACCCATTAAAAACAGAAAGTAATTAATTGCATTGTTTAGATTTTCACCTCAGTAATTCACTCAGCAGAATCTGTGATACTAACATCACATTATCATTAAATAAACATCCAACACATTTTTCTGATGCATTATTTCTTTCTTAGAAAACACATTAATTGTAGATTTTCCATTTAATGAGGACAAAAGCTGACACTTCCCTCCATTTTTTCCAGATGCTTCATCACAGCTACTGGATCTACGACATGCTTAGAGTGAGTCAGACTTGCATTTATGCACAATTATCAAGCACTCTTCAGACCTAATCACATAGTATTTGGTGAAATGTTACCATGGTATGTTTCAGCAGAAAATTTGTTTTAAAACCATCGTTAAAACTGTTGATTTGTCCAAAATTTAGGCCACATAAACATAAGTAAGCCATGTTTCT
Source organism: Nothobranchius furzeri (assembly GCF_043380555.1). Taxonomy (NCBI): domain Eukaryota; kingdom Metazoa; phylum Chordata; class Actinopteri; order Cyprinodontiformes; family Nothobranchiidae; genus Nothobranchius; species Nothobranchius furzeri. Next base: position 43,579,093 of record NC_091756.1, on the reverse strand, counting down.
GTGCTAGTTCCAGCTGATGCTGCTGGAATATAAAAACATGTTCCCCAGTTTTATACATGTTGACATGTTTAGGGTTAGTCTCATATTTCAGTCACTTTATTTGTGTCACATTCAGTTTTTGGAGATTTTCCAAAGGGAATCTAAATGATGTTTATTTTATTTTATTTTATTTTATTTTATTTTATTTTATTTTATTTTATTTATTATCTTTATTTCATTAAAAAAAATAACACAACAGATACTAAACAATATTCATGAAAACACAATATATATTTGAATGAAAGGGAGCAGATAGAAGAAAAATCTTATTATTTCTGCCCCCTTTTTAAACTTAAATATCAATTTATATTTGTGCAGTCCCTCACCAGTTCTTTCAGTCCCGTAACTGTTCACATTTGTTAATTATTATGTCCACATCAATTGTCCGTTGTCATATCCACTCAACACACGTGATTTAATGTGTAGACTGAACACTTTTAGAGTTCTTGACTCTTTCCATTCTCTGTCCAGGCAATTCCACAACTTCACACCATTCACAGATATGCTCATTTCCTTCATTCTTGTTCTAAATCTAGGTTTTTTGAAGATTTCAAATCCCTTCAACGAATAACTGTTATCTCTCTTTTCAAATATATGCTGAATATTCTTTGGCAATGTACCTTTATTTGCTTTATACATTATATGCAATATTCTCCAGTTGACCAAATCATGAAATTTAATTACTTTATATTTTATAAATAATGGGTTAGATGGAGCTGTATTATGAGTGTTGTCTATAATTCTCATTGCTCTTTTCTGCAAAACAAACAAAGGTTGTGTATACGTTCTATATGCAGTTCCCCAGATTTCTACACAATAATTTAAGTATGGCAGAATCAGTGCATTGTATAGTAATAACAATCCTTCACTATTTAGTAAAAACTTTACGCTATATAATACTGCAATGGCTTTGGCCATTTTACCTTTTATATGGCCTATGTGTGATTTCCAGCTTAGAGCTTCATCAATCATTACTCCCAAAAATTTGATTTCTTTTACCCTTTGAATTTCCATGTTATCTATTTCTAATATTACGTCTATATTTTCTTTATCATTAAATAGAATGAAATTAGTTTTTTTAAGATTAAGTGTTAATTTATTTATATCAAACCAGTTTTTAACTTTTATCAGTTCAGTATTTATCACATGAGTTACTTAATTTATATCAGACCCTGAATAAAACAATGTTGTATCATCTGCAAAAAAAACAGAACCTAGTTTGTCAGACACATTTACCAAATCATTGATATACAGGTTGAACAATTTTGGTCCAAGGACTGACCCTTGTGGCACTCCATAAGCAATATTTCGTAGCTCTGATGTAATGCCATTTATCTGAACTTATTGCTTTCTGTTATCTAAATAACTTCTAACCCATTGATGAGCAACCCCTCGTATTCCATACTGATATAATTTTTGCAGTAACCTTGAATGATCGATAACGTCAAAAGCTTTCTTTAGGTCAATAAAAACACTAATAAAGTGTTCTCTATTGTCTATCGCTTCAGATATTTTCTCTGTTAAATCCATTATTGCCATTGTTGTTGAATGTTGGGTCCTGAATCCATACTGTTCATTATGTAAAATCATATTTTTTTCAATAAATTTATCCAACCGTGATGCAAAGACTTTTTCTAGTATTTTGGAAAACTGTGGAAGTAGTGACACTGGCCTATAATTTGTGAAATTATGTTTATCACCATTCTTAAACAGTGGAACCACTTTTGCTATTTTCATAGCATCAGGGAAGACTCCAGTAGAAAGTGACAAATTCCAAATGTAAGTAAAAGGATCAATAACAGATTCTATTATGGTCTTTACAGTCATCATATCCAAATCCTCACAATCAGTTGATCGCTTATTTCCACAGTTTTTTACAATTTCTCGTATTTCCTCTTTTTCTACTTTGCAAAGGAAAATACTACTGACATTATTTACTACTGTATTCAAATTGTCTTCAATTAAAGTGTCATGACCCATCAAACTCCTCCCTACATTTACAAAAAAAATCATTGAATTCAGTAGAGATTTCTTTTACATCATAAATGTCTACATTGTCCTTGACAAAGTAATTTGGTACCTTAGATGTAGTTTTTCTTAAAGTATGAAAAATATAGGACAGTAAAAGTTATTTGTGCTTGATGAAAACACATGCTTTATCCATGGCAACCTCTGAAGTCTTCTATATGCTTGATGAGGCTTTCCTTTTGAGATTTTTGCCATTTTTCTTGGCAGAAACACAAATGCTCAGCCAGGTTGAGAAGTCACTGCAGGACTATTTTCAGGTTCCTCCAGAGATGCCGTAGTGGGTTCAGATCCGTATTTTGACTGGGTCACAGAGTTCTCCTGAAGTCGCTTGTGTTTTCTTAGCACTCGGAAAATATTTTTAGCATCCATCATGCATCAGTCTTCACTTTTGTTCTAACTGTGTCTGTTTAATTCACAACAATTGAAAGTACATGCCCTGAGAAGCAAGTTTTAATGATTTGATGAACATGTTCAAAGGAAGAACATTTATTTAAAGAATTATTTTTTTAATTAAAGATCGCTTCTGTGAAAACTTTATGAATACTTGTCATCCTTACCTGTTGCAGGAAGTGTCCTGACTGCTTCAGTGTGGTAAAATAGCATTTATGCTCTTTAGGTCTGATGGAACTGCTAGTCTGAATGCAACCAAGACCAAAGCATATTGTTGACATTTTAAAAGGAGTCTAATCTATAAAAGTACAACATAAACCATGCAACCAATGTTTTACCATCCTTGACCCGTTTTTTTTTTTTTTTTTTTTTTTTACCAAATTCATGAATGGTGTGTAACGTAATAGACATGTTTTTCCCGGGAGCTCAGCAGAGCTTCAGATGTGAATCAACGGCAAAAGCGTTCAAAGTAGCTGGTCCTACGAGGTCACTAAATCGCCAGAGAGTTGCAAGATCACGCGTGATTTCAGGAGTTCACATGATAACAACCAAGGAGAAAGACAGCAGCATGAATCCAACAGTTGATTTCATGAAAAAAAAACGTATTTCATTTTTTTCAGGTGCCTTTTTTCACCCAAGGTCACCGTATATAAATGACCATAAATAAAATGACTAAAACCAACAATTTAAAAACTATCAGCATAAAGGCAATTGTAAGTCATGATTTCACTGAGTAGGCAACTTTAAAAAGATGTGAGAGAGATGTGATGTTCCTTAGGTCTACCGGGACAGAGTTCCACAGGGAGGAAGACAGTTCTGTGGTTACAGAGGTTTCACAAGTAATGGTGCATTGTTTTTACTAGTTAAGTAACTGTAAATCTGCATGTGTCTTTTATTGTGAAAGTTTTTAACACTGCTTCCATGTTTGCTTCCAATTTGTTCTGCTGAGCTTGATGCATTCTGGAAGCCTAGCATGTAAAAAGCAGAACCGAAGTGTGTATTTAGCAGAGCAACACAACAAACACGTCGCTTTAATTTTATATTTATTTGATTGGGACAGTACGTGTTAATGAACAACACATGACGTACATGTTTTTAAACATGCCAGATTTTAACCAAAGGCTAATTTCCATCATCCAACTATAGTCGTCCCACGGAGAAAGTTTTGAGGCTAGAGGAAACACCAGCTTTCTTCAAAAGTAAAAATTAGAAATATTTATTTGGTTTGTACAATTACACACTTCAGAATGAACAAAAGTGTAAACTACTCAAATAAATGTAAATAATAGTTAGTTTAAAAAGGACTTCAAGTAAAAGTACAGCAGAACAGATTATTAAAGCCCCCCCTAGTGTCCATTATTAATTCTGTGGTCAAGCCGAAAATGAAACCTATCTCCTTGCTGTGCGTTCATCGTTTAAACACCTTAATCTAACAACTGAAATGCCTACAATTAGTGTCTACAAGAGTGATTAATCACTAAATTAAACAAATCAGCTGCACTCATGATTTAACACATGCAGGAAATGTGCTGGAAGCAGACTGCAGTGCCAGGTGTCAGCTCCATCTAAAGCCTAAATTATACCTCTCCTTCTGTGTCGGGACGGACGCACGCAACGCCATTATCTGTCCTTGCGAGCCTGCTGGAGAGCCCTCGCAAGGACGGACGGAGTCAAGCTTTCTTTTCTCAACATCCGTCCGTCGAGACAGAACTCAAGCTTGTGATTGGTCAGGGCACCGCTGTCGTCTACACAGCCGCCATTGTGCCCTCAAAAACATAGAGAGCCGAGGATAACTAGCAGCAGACACAGCTTGAAGAATACCTCGCGAAAACACTCTAAAAATATGAAAGTTTAATTCTCCCGTGACTGGAGGAGTGAAAAGATACACAGCAAGCGTTTTATTTGTGGACGGAAATGACAGGAAACGTGGGTTTAGAGGTGGCGAGCGCATGAAGAGGTGGAGGAGAATGAGAGGGTATCAAGAGCAACGTCTTCTTGCGGTGTCCGTGAGGGCGCACGGGGTTGGTTAGCGTTCCTCCCATAGAAATGTATATGAACACGTGTTTGTATACATATCTATGGTTCCTTTACGTCCGTCACAGCAGTGGGCGGGGTTTGAGCGGGTGAGTTTGACCGACTTCCGGGGAGGTTTGTTAAGATAAACGGCTCTCTGCAGGGGCTCGGCTCTCATCATTCACTTTGAAAATCCGTTCAAAAGATTTGATTCGTTCATGAACGTCACATCACTAAACTACAATGATAAAATTATATATGCTGACACATGACATTTGAAACCCTATGAGAGGTACAATGTGTCCTTTTAGTGCTTAACATAACATCTGCTTAACCAGTTAAATCTTTAAACGTGTCAAGCGAACTGTATGGCAGCTGATTTGAAAATGTTTCCCAAATTACCCCCATAAAATTCTGTTAATTGCTTTCTCTTGGAGACTTTATTCAAAACATTAATCTCAGTGTTTCCTGTTGGGTTTTAGCAGCATTTAATTTTAAACATTTCATTTTAGTCACGACCAATTCTTCTGATTTGAATGCTGGTTGGTTCCACTGCCCATGGGTCACAGAAGTAGGTGTAGTAGTTTAGGTCTCGTGCTGATAGTAATAAGTTATGGCTTTGGAAATAATGGTGTGCAGAGATGCAGCAGCCACTTTTACCCTAGAAACAGAATCCTTGTGTTTTTACATCATGTTAGTGAAAGTGGTTGGCTGAATCAGCCTTGATGATGTTCAATGATTTGGAATCACTTAAGCCAATTCAACCAAATTTCCAGCATGGTGTCTTGCGAGGTCAGGCGCCTTGCTTACAATGACACAGTCCTGCCTTGGTCAAAGAAAACAGTTAAATGGAAAAGACTCGCATCACGTGACCGCGGCTTCCGTGTTGGTCACGTAACATCACGTGACACGGGAGGTAACGTTATATTTTATACGCATAAGTTTCAAGATAAATATATAACATGCCTTTTATTTTTTAAATTGTGTATATATTTGTTAAATTAAATATGTAAGCGAGTTACTACCTGTTAGCCACCGAAGCTTCAACTACTAAGCAACTAACCAACCATAGATAACTGCTTGGAAATAAAAATAAATTTTCAGAGATTAGCCCGATAGCCACGATAGCTGACTTACATTTAAACTTGAAATTAGCCCCTGAGGTAGCTGCCAGCTTCTGATCCGCCATCCTTTTGAAAATACTGTGCTGTATTCTGGGTAATTTTTAGGTACTTGGAAATCCTGACACTCAGCTGCAGCCATTTTCTCCACTGTTCCTTGTGAGTGAGGATCACAGGGGCCAGGGAGCTCATCTCAGAATTCTGTGTTTTCATTGGCTTAGAGGAGGTAAGTCCCTGTGATTCTTTGATATGACGTAGGGGAAACCCCCATCTTCAACCTCGTTGCCGAATTCGCCCCTTTCTGTGATGAAGTTTGACAAAATCGAAATTTTGGCTCACACTCAACCTTCTTCAAAACTATGACAGAACTCTTAGGATGTATCGAAAGATATATAGGATATTCGAATATTTTTTAATCTAGTGTTTGACAAAGTTTTAATGCATACTGTAGACTAGAAAGTGTGTTTTCATGCATCAAATGGATGACTGTTAGCTACCGGTATAGGTCACGTGACCGAAATGATGTCATCTGAATGGACAGTGGCATTGTGTTTGTAAACAAGTAGCCATGTAATTTCAGTTGTCAATCAACTTTGGAGCAAATAGATGGGTTTCTATGTGATTATTTTGGTGCAGTTTAGTTAAATTCTTTTACATTCTCACTTGTTGACATCTCCTGAAAATTTCAACCAATTATTTTTATTAATAACTAAAATATGGCCTCTTTTCTACGATGAACTGGACAGCTAAGCAAAATTTGATCACAGGTTTTAATGCATTTCCAATTGAAACAAATGGCGTTAATTAGGATTGTTAAAAGTTTAATATCTCTGGACTGGCTGGGTGGAGTTTGACAGATGAGGTGTCATTTTGTTAGTGAGCTCGGGCTGTTTCTAGTAGACATATTAAACATGACATTTGATCACTTTTAAAAGAATGTCCAAGTCCCTATAATTTTTGACCAAGGCTACAAAACACCTCCCTTGTATCTTTGCTCAGCGAGCGAAACGGCAAACAAACAGAAAACACACGCCTCGCTAGAACATAAACATTGGAACACGCTTTGGCGGTTCCTGATGACGTATCTCCTAGGCAACCAGGGCGGGACCAAGACATCAAGGCGAGGTTCCTTGGCATTGAGAAACACCCAGAGTGTTGTTGCGGCTAGACTGAAAAAATAAACTATTGAACTCAGATGTCGTCTCCCATGATTAATTTATTAACGCTGACATTCTACGTGACTTGCGAGGTGTTAAGTTGACTGGTTTCAATGTAATGTAGTACTTTACAACTTAATCAAAAACCAGCTTTCGTTCCAATTGTTTGATCATCAATGGTGAATCTATAATGGGACGACTGAAAAGTACTCAAACACAGCAAACTTGAATAGTTCTAGAGATGTTTTGTTTGTTCTGAATGAAGCAGTACAATCAAAAGAGTGATTCACAAAGCGAACCATTTTTAGTGTCTTTCATCTGTATGATATACACTGAAAACATTCTGAGCCTCTGAATGTTGCACGCTCATCAGTCAACCCAAGAGACAGAACACAAAAATAAAGCTTTCTGAATAGGGCTCTGTGCAAGGCTGTGGCAGAGAGAGGAGAAGGTGGGTAAAAAGACCTTGAGAATCTGAGTGAAAACGCTGAAAGATTAAAAAGAGTTCACCGACCTGAAGTAAAGAAAATGGAAAAATAAATGCTTGATGTACTATCAGGGATGAGCCTTGTGTTTTTGCATTAAATGACACAAAGTCGTTGAGAAAACTGTTGCACCTAAATCGAAGAAGTCATGAATCAACAAAGATACAGGATTCATGATCTGGTGACATTTAAGGACAGCTGATTTTATTTATGTTTGCTCTCTACACATTTCAAAACACAAATTACCTTTAAGTCAAGAGGAAACTATGAAGGATTTATCTGAAAGTTATGCTTTTCAATCATTTGACACCAAGTGTGTGGATCAGCGTTGAAAATAGCCATTCAACCTTGAATCATTTAATGAAAACATGTGAATGTGTTGGTTAACAGATGGATTCAAGAAGTGTAAGTGTGAGCTTATATCTATTTTTTGCACCAAACAGAGAAACATATTATTTTCTGTGGTTGCCATGAGCCTGTCAGCTGTCCAAAACAAAATTCCCTTTTTGTCATCATGGATTCAAAATTCTTCACCTGCCAAACTCAAAATACCATCAGACAAAACAAGTCTTCTCTGCCAACCTCACACTGCTGAAAACATCAGAAACCAAAGCATAGTTAAGATAAGAGAAGGAATAAAACAAAAAGAAGTTTCTTATAAAACAGAAATCTCTCCCTTTGGTACCGCTTCATCCTGCCGCTCCTTGACACTCCGGCTCCCTCTCTGACTTCACTTTAGACTCCCGCAGCTTTATGCTGGCTTCTATCCAGCAATTATCTGGTTGGTTCCACTCTGACGCAACTTAAGGATCCACTCATCATCTTCTTCGTCATCAGCTCCAGCTTTCTTGGTAAAAGCGAGACTCTATCTCTGACATCAACGCCCACTCTTTTCCAGAATGAGCATCAGTTCCATCTTTTTCTATTTTCTCTGACTAAATCTCATCTCCATCTCTTTTGAGGATCTTCAGCCTGATTGACATCGGTGTTGGCTTTGCTCTGATATGACAATAACTCCATTTTGGCCCAGACTCCTTGCCAGCTGTCAGCTGGCTCTGACTCATTTCTACCTAAAAAGCCAATGTCAAATTTTCCAGTCTAAAAGTTATGACAGCACAGAGCTGAGACTTGGGTTCTGAGCTGTGCCACTGACTGACTTCAATTCAGACTCATTTCAAGGACTATCAATAGAAATCCCTGGAAAAGGTTTTCTAACCAGTGAAGGGTTGTGGTTAAAATGAAATTCTGGCTCAGATGACCATTTTAGCCTGGTAAGCCTTATGTGAATATATAGTCTGGCCTTGACCCATAGGTCCTCCACATGCTAATTTTCATACATAAAGTACTTAAATATCTGCCGCCTACAGGTCTGGCATGTCCTTAACAACGTATTTATCCGGGTACGTGTGGACAGAGTTTTTTTTTTTTAACGAGGTGGTGTGGATGCAAGTTTTTGGAGGGGCGGATATTCGTTTTTAAAAAAAAAAACTGGCTACGTGTGGACTAGGCCTTAGTTGTTCCGTTCCATCGCAACATCCCGCCAACCTAACCGAAAGAGCGCTGTGATTGGCAAGACACAAGACTGGTCAGGCCTGCTGAGGCTCCAGTGGAGCGTGGCTACACTGGCCTGCAGAGTAAAATCCTTTTGATTCTGGTACAAACTGTCTAGATTTGTAGGCTACATTATTTGAAGATGTTACTGACCTTTACTTGGGTGGAAAAACCCAAAGAAACATAGTGTTTATAAAACGTTTTCTCAGTCCTGAAATTAAAGAGCAAGTTCCCTGAGAAATAATTTTTTTTCTTTTTCTTTTTAAAAGATGATTGGTAACTCAGAGTTTAACATGCAGGCTAAACATGAAAATGGTCTCCTACCCCTATTTCCTGCATTAGCCACTGACAGAAAATAGACGAGGAAATGTTCGACTGGAAACAAAAGTAAAGATTGTCGCTCAGCTGAAGCCAACTGGTTCTCCTTTCCATCTTGAAAGAAGCATTCCCAGTGATGGCCACTTTTCTTTTGTTTATCATAAATGGCAGTCTCACTTCCAGTGTGGTTCTTGCTACTTTGAAGAAAGCAGTTGTTCATCCATTGTTGAAAAAAACCTGGATTGGATGCTACAATTTTAGCTAACTGCGGGTGCATCTTGAAACTCCCTTTTCTCTCAAAGCTGCTGGAGAAGGTTTTATATTCACAGCTGGTAGCTTTTATGAACACACAGGAGTTGTGGGAGAAGATCCAGTCAGGGTTCAGGGCTGGTCACAGCACTGAGACCGTGTTTTTAATGGTCCGCAATGATACTTTTTTGGCTAGTGGCATGGGTGATGCTGTTGTCTTGCTGTTATTGGATTCATCTGCAGCTTTTGATATGGTCAACCATGACTAGCCTGGCCAGCCAGACTTGCCCTTTGTCTATTCTACACAGAGGACGAGGCTGGATACTCTGAGGAAGAGAGACACATAAGGGGTGGGACTAGCCAGCTCAAAAACAACCAATCAGAAAATAGGAAATGACAGCTGTATCGCGTGACACTGTAGTTTTTAGCTGTAGTCAAAGATGGCATCTGGTGACTGCGCACAACCTCTTTCTTTAATAGAAAGGCTTTTAGCTTCTTGTTGTGGTTTTAAAGACATGTCCAAGTCATTTACTACAGAGGAAAGAGCTGCAGCAAGCTCCGCTTCAGACGCCATCTTTGTTGTTTGAGAAACTGAGCGTTGCAGTATGAGACCAATGCTGCTCAACGCTGATTGGCTGGGTTAGAATTCTCAGGGGGTGAACGGGAGCGTAACCAGGCCTTTTGCTTCCCATAAGGAAGCACTGGCATGGCTGGCCAGGCTACACCACAACATCCATCTGGACTGACTGCAGCACTGGCTGGGATCACTGGGCCGGCCCGCCAATGGCTCCGCTACCTTCAAGGTCTTTTGTAAGACAGGATATACATTTTTGTGCAATCAAGTGAGCAAAACAACAATTGGAAAGAGTAATGTTACTATTATTATCATTACCAATAATTGTTATTTTAAACAGAATGTTGGGTCCTTGCATTTCTACTGTACAGCCAGCCTCTCACACAGCTTTTCAGCCTGTAGAGTTAATTATAATCTGAACAGTTTGGCAGCCTTAAAAACCACAGGATATCTCTCCTGATCAGCCTCTTATAACACTTAACGGTTCAAACATGCTGATAAAGCTCCAGCTTTGACTAGAGCGGGGCTCAAGGAAGCTTTAAAGAATACATTTTTCATTACAGTGACTGGACTTAAGTCTTATCTGTATCCATTTTGAGAGGCAGGATCTTAAATCTCTTCAGCGAACTCAGTACCGGGCAAGGTTGGACTTTTTCCCTAAAAGCTCAGAAACAAAAAGTTTTTTATTTCTTTCAGCCAAAGAAACAAATAAAAAAACAACTTGAATTTAACTAGGAAGAAAGTCTATCAAAATCATTTTTTGGCAAAGGTTGTAACAAACAATGGTTTTGGCTTTTGTTGCCCTCAGACAAAACAATTATTTCATTTTGTTTCTGTCTTGCCACCATGGAGAAATAATTAATGAACTTCTGTCAAGAACTGGATCAGCAGCTTCTGTGGGAGACCAAACGTCTTCAGTTGTTAGAGAAAGCACATCCTCTGTTTGGTGTTTTTGAGGATGGAGGAAAAGTTGCTCTCTCACTTCTAGTGATGAAAAAATGTGTTACCCAGGAAACTGACTCAGGGCAGCTGGGTTGGGAGAAAGGGCGCAGGGTTGAGGGATGCACCTTGAAGTCCGCTCTCACCACCACAGTCTTTGGTGTCTCCAGTTCAATATTGTTTTTATTTATTTATTTGCTTTTATGGTATTCCTTCAACTTGACTACGATATCATCTGCAAACCCAAAGAGTTTAAAAGCTGATTCCAAGGACAGTCACTGATGTAAAGGGAGAAAAGACATAGACAGAGGAGTCACCCCTGAGGCTCACCAGAGCTGATGATTTGATTATCAGAGGTGACTTCTCCTACCCTGACTTAAATCAGCAGAACTGTAAGTTTGTAATTTTGAAACATAAAGATAAAATGCCTTTATTGTCACAGTGAGACTGATAGATAATTGCAATGATAACCATGTCCCAAACACAGTGAAACAAACTTCAATCCCAACGTTTGAAGCTTGTAAGTGTAGCACCAGTTGTCTGCTGCTGCAGCAGCGTCAATCTTTCTGGCTGGATTAGTGAATTTCTTCATCAGAGTCAATATTCTTCTTCATAATCTGAGTCAGTCATGACCAGACAAAGAGATCAGTCAACAAAAAACAGATCTGCAGGCAATTGTAAGTTTTATCCCTCTAAAATTTGCCCACTCTGTGCTGCGCTCATTTCCTCTCGTCCTCTCCCCGACCCGAAACCTCTCGGCGGGAGGCAGTTTTCAAACTCTTTATTAAATGGATATGAAAGCAGACAGTTTATCCTCTGTAGCTGCCACCTCAAATTCAGTCTTTCTGATGCAAAAAAGTTGTTGTCGGGAATCCAGAATCTATCGCTGGATTTACAGCTGATTCTTGCAGCTGCTGATGTGAACGTGTCACATCAGCAGCTGCAAGATGTGTCAGAAGGAGGCTGCACAGATTTGAAGTACATGAATGAAAACCAAAAATTTGTTGCATGTCAACTATAATTAAACGTGGTGATTTCTGGACATATAATTAGACTCTTGTAGAAAATGAAACCCTCTGAGGTGGATTTTGCATTCTATCTCCCAACAAACCATAAGGTTCAACAAACTTTGTTGACATTTCAGGAGGAACAAGACGTCAGCCTGTGTTCCCAAACAAAGCCTGCTTTTGGTAACACCGCAGGATTGCTCTCTCTCATGAAAAAGGAACTTTTACAACTCATAAGTTAAATAATCATCAAATAATAATATGGCTGAATGAACAAATGTTATATGAATACTCATGAAATGTTTTGATTAATCTGTGCTGAAATTACTGTGGTTGAAATAATTTTATTTTTACCGTGAAACATTTTGGTGTTATGATCAGTAATGTTTGATTTAACAAGTGAATCATTATCTACACTCAGACACAAGGTTCATTAGAGATAAATTAAAGTTAAAGTAATTTCAGATATTTACTTACCCACAAATTAGAGCATACTGTATCTGAAAGAAGGCGTGCTGTTCTAAAGGTTTGCTTGTTAACACCCCTTGACATGGCACGTCCTGATTGGCCAAGTAAATCATAATATGAAAATACTAAAACAGAATCACCTACGGAGGGATTCAGCATTCCAGCATTCTGTGAGATTCAGCATTCTGTTAGTTGAGCTAACTCTGACTGGCCATCGGAGGGAAACTGCCCACACCGCATCTCTTGACAAACTTTCGACAAGCTAAAAGCTGCCTACAGCTGACACAGCAAAACGGTTCCTTCAGCTATTCAGAAACAGCTGCTCTAGACGCAAACTAGTTCCAACCTGTGTGCCTGGTGACATTTCTGGACTGGAGCGTCAGTGCTGCGGTTAATCTACCGAACCTCAGTGCCCAAGGTCATTCGACCTCCGTGACCTCCGGATCCACGAAGAGGGTCTCCAAAGAAAGGGTGAGGTAAACACACATGATTGCGTCTGATGCCGTTTTGATAAGAACCAACTTCATAGTTTAATGTAAACCAAATTCTTTTCACACCCAGAACTCAGTTCTTCTAGATACGAGGTTCTGATAAACACACACCATTTAATCACCATACATGACATCCCATCCACTTAGATTCATCCATCACAGTAGTCTTAGTTAACTTGTCATGTTTTTAATTGTTTAGAAAATAAATTCTTACTTTATATAAACTTGAGTCTGTCTGAATTGATACGAAGTGTGTTTGATCCCTGAAAAAGCAAAGAATCATAGAATCTTCTCATTAAACATTCAAAGACCAAGCAGGTTGATATTCTATATTTATATAGATGTAAAAGAAGTTAATTTACATCTAATGAAGGACCTGTAAGACGTAAGATTCCATAGTAAATATGAAATCAACCTTACAGACCGTTGGGTTATTTTAACCAGAAGATTACAACTTTTTATTGCAGGGATTATGTAACACTTAGTATTAACTGAGAGACAAGAGAAGAGAGTCCTTTAAAATGTTTAAGAAGATTTATTTCTAACAATTTAAACAATTTTAAACAAGACTAACTCTAACTCTAAGTGATGAATGGGTCTGGTGAAATGAGATGTGAGATGAATGGTGTATGTGTGAGTGATGTTACAATCAGAACTCTCGTATCCGGAAAACAAGTCTGAATGATGTTGTGATGTTTTGCTTTTAGCTATGATCAGAGTTTGATCGGAGTTTCATAAACACATGAGATGCCATTTTTTCGCTCTACACATACCCTTGATGAGACCTCCGTACAGATCCAGAATGCCAGGTCCTCGGACCCCCCTTTCGGTACCGGAGCCGGTGAAACAGCGCCAGCAGTACGACAGACTAGTCTTTGGATTGTCTCCAGGTAAAAAGCGACAGTTGGTTGACAGCGTCGGATGGACCCCCTTGGGTCAGTGAGTTCAGCTTTTATTCTGAAAGGAACCGTTGCTTGGTTGGTAAAATGCAACAGATTTTATCCAGCTTGTTGGTTCTTTGCTTGAAAAGGAAGTCCGGATGGCCGATCCGATACTTCGCTTAGCATGCGGTGAACTGTAGAGAACTCAGAGAACTGATGAGAACTCCAGTGAGATCTTGAGAACTGAACTAAGATGGCGTGGGGACTGGTTTTATTAATCTGGATGTTTTGATTTCTGGGCAAATCAAAGTAGGCAGATTTATAAACCCCACAGAGACTTTGCCAAGCTTCAGAAAGGAAGGTTCGGATTGGATGAGTAAACGATGTGTCATGCATTTACATTACGTGTAGTCACCATGTCTAGTGCAGCTAAATTAAGTCATATTACTTATTAAAGCATATTAATCATAACATTGTCATTTCACAGATTGGTCACATTATATTATTGACTAACACTTTGTTTGATTAGCTTTATTAAAAACAGAGTTCTTTGATTTACTAAAAGGAAAGAGTCCTTTGTCTTTATTCTTCTCTTGAGCTGGAAAGAAAACAGTTTTAGAAGCGAATGCATGACCTTGAGGCAGTCTCATGCAGCTTAGTAGTGTGTCAGAGGCATCTGTGGAGAGAAGGTAAACAACCTTCGGAGGAATAGCTCCTTCATCACTTTACATAGAATATCATTTCTTATTGGTCATAAGTAAAGGTAATATATGAAGCCCGGTTTTAATGAACCACAAAATACTTTAAAAAAAGGGGGGGTTCTTTATTCTCAAGAAAGTAGTTTTTCTCCTTTTCAAACAGTGGGAAATGCATGTAAAATTTTTTTAAATGACACTGGTTTTGACTTCTTCGTCACAGAGTTTAACTTCAAAAAAATGGCAAAACACGTTCTTGTGCGTATTTAAAACAGAATCTGAGCCATGTGCTCCGTGCACAGGAAGCTAACAGAGTACTGGTGCTAAACCGAACGGCATGGAAAACCGGCACACAACGCGGTATTTGTTCAGGTGGCTTAATGCGTAGTCTTTTCCCAACCAGGCTCAGCTCAATATGGCTTCCCTCATCATCTTCCTCAGGCAAGACCGCGCAACACTAGTGAGGCTTTTTTTTCCACTTCCTGGAATTTTCTACCTCTAAACATGGGACTAGCGCCACTTTATGACCAAAACAAGTATTGCAACCAGAAAAACTGAAATAAACAGGATTTACAATGCATATAACGACACCCATTTTTCACCTGGTTACATATATTAAATTTAAAAGCAACTATATTTAACTCTACATATCTTTGCCTGATTGCAGGAGAAACGATGATTTCCTTTTAGCTGATCTTGCTCACCTTCTGCTTATGGACTTAGCAGATGGGTTTAGCACTTTTTCAGTGAGAACATACATACGCTGGCATAAAAGAATCACCGGTGTCACGACACCACGATCGACTCTTAACACAACCAAGTCTGCAGTCAGCTCACCGGTGCTTCAACTTTGAGCCACATTTGTCCTCTGAAGCTCACAAATCAAACATGGAGATGCAGTGAAAGCATTGGTATGAATGGTTGCCTAAAAAGAGCAAACGACTCTACAATGCGTTTGTCAGATTTCAAGAAGTGCTTGAAAATCATGTGAGATCGTTGGAGTGAAAGTCAAAGCCAAGCTGTAAATAAACCACTCTAAAGATATTGATCCTTGACACAACAACAGATTCACCTGAAAGCAGCTCACAAGAAGAAAAATATGGAAATATATGAAAACAGTTCTTAGCACAGATTTGAAGGCTGTTTTCATAACCCTTATTTGTTAAGACGTGTGACAACGATTTAGGAATTCTGCATACAGGTGCTGGCCAGTAAATTAGAATATCATCAAAAGGTTGAAAATATTTCAGTAATTCCATTCAAAACGTGAAACATGTACATTATATTCATGCAATGCACACAGACCAATGTATTTCCAATGTTCATTACATTTAAATTTGATATTCATAAGTGACAACTAATGAAAACTCCAAATTTGGTATCTCAAAAAATTAGAATATTCTGAAAAGGCTGAATATAGAAGACACCTGCTGCCACTCTAATCAGCTGATTTACTCAAAACACCTGCAAAGGCCTTTAAAAGGTCCCTCAGTCTTGTTTTGAAGGCACCACAATCATGGGGAAGACTTCTGACTTAACAGCTGTCCAAAAGACAATCATTGACACCTTGCACAAGGAGGGCAAGACACAAAAGGTGATTGCTAAAGAAGCTGGCTGTTCGCAGAGCTCTGTGTCCAAGCACATTAACAGACAGACGAAGGGACGGAAAAAATGTGGTAGAAAAAAGTGTACAAGCTCTAGGGATAACCGCACCCTGCAGAGAATTGTGACGACAAACCCATTCAAAAATGTGGGGGAGATCCACAAAGAGTGGACTGCAGCTGGAGTCAGCGCTTCAAGAACCACCACGAGGAGACTCATGAAAGACATGGGATTCAGGTGTCGCATTCCGTGTGTCAAGCCACTCTTGAACAAGAAACAGCGCAAGAAGCGTCTCGCCTGGGCCAAGGACAAAAAGGACTGGACTGATGCTGAGTGGTCCAAAGTTATGTTTTCTGATGAAAGCAAGTTCTGCATTTCCTTTGGAAATCAAGGACCCAGAGTCTGGAGGAAGAGCGGAGAAGCACAGAATCCACGTTGCATGAGGTCCAGTGTAAAGTTTCCACCGTCAGTGATGGTGTGGGGTGCCATGTCATCTGCCGGTGTTGGCCCACTCTGTTTCCTGAGGTCCAGGGTCAATGCAGCCGTCTACCAGGAAGTTTTAGAGCACTTCATGCTTCCTGCTGCTGACCAACTTTATGGGGATGCAGACTTCACCTTTCAACAGGACTTGGCACCTGCACACAGTGCCAAAACCACCAGCACCTGGTTCAAGGACCATGGTATCCCTGTCCTTGATTGGCCAGCAAACTCGCCTGACCTTAATCCCATAGAAAATCTATGGGGTATTGTGAAGCGGAGGATGCAATACGCTAGACCCAACAATGCAGAGGAGCTGAAGACGACTATCAGAGCAGCCTGGGCTCTCATAACACCTGAGCAGTGCCACAGACTGATCGAGTCCATGCCACGCCGCATTACTGCAGTTATTGAGGCAAAAGGAGCCCCGACTAAGTATTGAGTGCTATACATGCACATTCTTTTCATGTTCATTCTTTTCAGTTGGCCAACATTAGAGAAACAAACATTTTTTCATTGGCCTTTAGAATATTCTAATTTTCTGAGATACCAGATTTGATGTTTTCATTGGTTGTCACCTATAAATATCAAATTTAAATGTAATAAACATCGGAAATACATTGGTCTGTGTGCATTGCATGAATATAATGTACAAGTTTCACGTTTTGAATGGAATTACTGAAATATTTTCAACCTTTTGATGATATTCTAATTTACTGGCCAGCACCTGTATATGAGTTTAAATTAATCAGGGATTTAAAAAGACAAATTTTCAATAACATTTTTTTTATTTTTTTATTTTGGGGTCCAGCAGTAACTGATGGTCGAGATGCAAAGAAGAAATACTGCAATTTAGGTTTTAACATATTTAGACTTTCCTCACAGCTATATGACAATGACACAATGTTGTAAACAAGAGTTGTTGTTGTTTCTAAATAGAGTAATTGAACAAATTGTTACAAAAAACCTATGGGATTAAATATGATTTAGGCTTCTTCCAGCTCCTTCTTCAAAATGCACAAACTAATAGATATTAAAAGTAACCATTATTATGATGTTTTTTGCTATCACTGCATTTTATTTGTCTCCTATATGTTACACTCTTCCTATCCTTGTTTTATTTAGTGTTTTATTGCACATGTTGAAATAACAGCATACATCAGGGATCATCAACTAGACTTGTCCAAGGGCCAGAGTTTTATCCAGCAGACACGGTAAGAGCCAGATACTCTTCTAAAAATAAATGTTAATTATTATTGTATTTTAAAATATTAATATTCAATATATTTATTTTTCATCTAAATTGATATTATTTCTAAAGCGCTTGTCAGTGTTTTACCTTCTCAGTGTCCTAGTGGCAGAGTGTCCACCCTGGGACTGGGAGCTCAAGCTTCAAATCCTGGTCGGATCATACCGAAGAATGGGACCCAATGCCTCCCTGCTTGACACGCAGCATTAAGGGGTTGGATTGGGGGGTTAAACCACCAAATAGTTCCCGAGTACAGCCACAGCTGCAGCTCACCACGGGGATGGGCCAAATGCGGAAGATGTAATTTCACCAGTGTGTGATGATGACTGATGGGATTTTCATATTTCCTTTACTAATTCAAACTACTAGGGTGCAACTGCAACAAATCAGGTTAGTTTGAGATTGTTTTTCAAGCATGCTGTTTGCCAAAATGTGCTTAATCTGTATTTAGATTTCTTCAAGGAAACATTTTATGTAACTTAACTATAACTATAGTCCCTTTTGGTAAATATTGATTGTTTGCACATTTTTCCGTGAGCATTTTTGATCGAGGTAATGCAATTATGCGCTATTATAGTAAAAAGTGCAAAAATTGAGATTCTAAGAACTGTTGCAGATACATTTTTTTTAAATGTTGAATGAGATATATGTGTTTGTAGTCATTTCTGATTAAAGGCTGATTTTCAGTTTGAATAGAAAAAATAGAACATGCATTTTCTTTATTCATGATTGAGTAATAATGGGGTCTGGGTGCAAAGGTCTGGTAGGCCAGGTGTGGCCCATGGGCCGCCACTTGTCATTTACTGCCTTACACCATTAAAAAAACAGAGAGGGCTTAACAAAATAACCAAAAGAAGCATTTTCTGCCAAAGAGGTGAAGAACAGAAACTTGAAAAACAGCTGATTTGGACTAAAACATCGGTTCCCCTCCAAAGGGCTGCATGGTGGCACAGATGTTGGCACTGTTGCCTCACAGCAAGAAGGTTGCAGGCTTGAAACCCGGCTGCAGTGTTTCTGTGTGGAGTGGCGTGTTCTCCCCATGAATACATGGGTTTTCTCCAGGTACTCCAGTTTCCCCCACAGATCACAACATGCCCTATGGGTTAACAATTGTACGTCACTTTGGAGAAAAGCGTCTGCCAAATAAATAAACATACATTTGGCAGCCAACCAAATGTGGAGTACACACCGACTTGTCATAGCTTTTGCCCTTTTTTGCTGAGACCTTTTCCTTTCCACACTTAATTTTATTCTTATGTTTACATTTTTGTATTACAAGCACAATTATTTATGCATTTTGGTATCCAATCTTTGGGAAATATTTTATTTAAATATCAGTTTATCAGATTAATTTATTTTTGTTTCTGATAATGAATCATTTCAGACTAAATAGTTAATTTTGACTTATTAACAAGTTTGCTTTACTTACAGTCCATCCTGGTTGTTACATATAGAACAGGCCCGCTGATGGATGTGACTGAATTCACTGAGCCTGTGAGAGCAATCTCAGGAGTCATGTGAGCAGTTCGTGATCAAACAGAGTGAGGCCTCAGAGCCTGAAATGGCCCTCTCAACTCTGCTCTTTACTTATAGGAGACTTTTATGGCTCAGTTGGCCAATTCCTCACTACAGCTGCAAGAATGGAGTCAGAGGTTCAAGAGTATTGTGTGTGTGTGTGTGTGTGTGTGTGTGTGTGTGTGTGTGTGTGTGTGTGTTTGTGTGTTTGTGCGTGTGTGTGTGTGTGCGTTTGTTTGTGTGTGTGTGTGTGTGTGTGTGTGTGTGTGTGTGTGTGTGTGTGCTGCTGAATCAAGTCAATATGCAGGAGACCTCTGGACCTCAATTGCTGCAAGAGAACGACTAAATATCAGAGGTTAGTCAAAGGATCCTGAATGAGCGTGCTGAAAAGAAAAGGTTGCTCCAGCCAAAGAAATCTCTCTTCAGAGAACAAGAAGAAATGAGAAAGCAGCTGCAGGTGTGGCCAGACGACAGAACAAAGCAGGGAGTATTGATTGTAAACTGATTAAACGGGCCAGGATGAAACAGAAGCTTGCCTTCGCTTTTTGGCTGAAAAACAAAAACTCAAGAGAGGTTCTGGATGCTGAAAGCCCCACTTATATAAACAGACTGTAATTGGTAAAAGAGAATAGGAACTGGGTGTAAAACACAAAGGAGAGAGAAACAGAAAGTAATTTATTGATTTTATGTTTTCTGTCCCAACAAAAAACTCACTCAGATAAAAATATGAAAAATGTTATTAAATGAAAGGTTATGGGAAACATTTCCCTCTCTAGTACTCCACCTCTGTTATTTTATGGTACAGTCTTGTGCAAAAGTCTTGAGTCAGTCCTCATCTCTTTGGTTTTCTAGACTTTCTTGTAATCCGTCAAAGTGTTTTGTAAGCAGGATTTCCTTCAAAAATATGGACACTGGCTTCTTCATCACTCATTTTCAACTCAGTATGTCAATATACTGAAATACCTGAAAAAGATCAATTGATAGACATTCGGTGCACTTTTATCCAAGCTAAAGATGTCAAATGATCAACTGACGACAGATTTGTATCAGGTCTTTACTTTTACGAATCCTTTAAAAAAGTGAATTTCAGATCTTGTTCATGTCCTTTAAATAGTTTTCCAGACTTTTGTGGTTCTTTTTTCTGCTCAATTTATTCACGTCTCTCATTATTTTAGGCTAAAATTACACAAAAATCTAAGACAGAAATTGGTCTGAAAACAAGTTCATAAAAAAGTCCAAGAGTAAAAGGCAGAAAATCCTGAAGAATGAACCATTTAAACCCTCTGAAAGATTACAAAAAAAGTCTTGTAATCAAAATATGAAGGAAGTCTAGTTTCTACAGCTTTTTCACAGTGAGTGATAATGCAGTTGAACTTCATTAAAAAACCTTCAAACCAGTTTTTGTTCCTTCGTTCCACATCACAAGTCCTCATTAACAGGTTGATTATCCCACTTTGTTACAAACACTGGGTCCTTAATGCCAAAACATTTCAAGTATCATGCTTGCATGTCTTCTTTCTATTTATCAAGTCACCCATTTTAAATGCTAAAGTACTGTGCAGCAGTTCATGCCCTCCAAACAAAGAAACATCTTGTGATCTGATGTCTCTATTGAAAGGATGACATCAGTAAATTAAAATTACTGCTTTGAAGATGTTGAGGGCACTTGTTGTCATAGATACGGTCATAAATACGAGGCTGTGGTCAAGGGAGGAATGCAATCGTGGATGAAGAAAAGTCTGGTCTGTCACACTCTGTTGTTTTGTTCATTCATTCACCCCGATCTGTTCTCAACAGGCGTGGTGGTGCTGCCAACTGACCTCCTCCTTGGGTGCAGTCGGATGAGGCGTGTTGCCAGAAGACTTGATGGACAGTCTTGACTGGGTGTATTGACGTGTTGAGTCAGTGTCACTCCTCCTAATTGGAAGTGATCTTGTACAATAGAACACATTACAAAGAAACATGGTTTCAGTCTGTGTGTATCTTGGACACTGCCCTGATAAATAACGGAAAGTGTCTGAAGGAGGTGAAAGGTAAGGTTTGGGAGCACAGGGACAATAGCTGATGGGAAAAACTTGTCAGAGAAGTGGTGGGTGTTGAAATAAGGTTAGCCTGAAATCTCTATCTATCCATCTAAAGTCCACCACTTATACAAGGAAGTATCCAGGAAGGGCCTCTCCACCATCACGGTCTTCTGTTCCTTCTAGGTGATCCCAAAGTATTCCCAGACTGGAGAGGATTTCTAATCCCTTAAGCATGTTCTTGGTGTGCCCTGGAGTCTCCTTCCAATAGGACTTGTCCATAAATGCTTCAGGAGGAGCTAATCGTAATAAGATCATCACTTTATCTCTGAGGACGAGCTTGTCCATTTTCCTGCTAAAGATCACTTTCATTAGCTTATTTAGAACAACTGTAGCAGGAGCAAAGGATTTTGCTCTGCAGGTTGGTCTAATCATGCTCCATTGTAATCTCAGCAGGTCCACCATTAGACCGGACAATTTAGGTAAGGCCAATCACAGCACTCTATATAAATGTAAAGTGACGTTGGGCAGGCTTAGCAGCACCAGCGCTGCGCTAGAGAGGAACTACAAAGATGGTTTCGGCTCATGAACGCTGCTCGGTTTAGACTTTGACTTTTCTTTGAGGCATGAGCAGATTTTCAAGCTATCTCAAGGGTGTAGTGTGGTGGTTTGCATTCAACTGTGACACAGCTGGGATGAGGATCAACTCCTCCAAATCTGAAACAGGTAGATTGCTCCCCTTGGTTAAGCCGGGCGTACATAGTGTGATTTTTTAAACGTTTTGAGCCGAGAATCTTTGAGGTCGACGTGAATTTTGCATTGTACGCTGTGTAGTAATCAGGGGGTAACAAGATTCGATAATGAAATTTTTTTGCTCATCCCTTGTGAAGGTATTGCACTGCAGAAGCAGCGCTCTGACCCGAAAGTACCAGAACCACCAACACAGCGCATGCACCAACACAACTTGCCGGCTATTTTCACATAAACACACAATGTTTCTTTCTATTCTTACACGTTTCTACACACACAATGACAAGGACTGTCAAGAAAGTGTGTTTGCTGTTTTAAATAAACCGATCCCAAAACATTGTTTGTCTTATTTCTCCGACCCCCACAAACCCCTGCGTGACCTTCAACGGAAAGCCCAAAGGACAACAGATATCAATAGCAGCCTCCAAGTCTTGTTGGACTCATTTTTCTGACATGTTGTGTCAAAACGACTATTTTTAGCATATTTTTAGGTCCAACGTGTTGCTACCCGATGTACAATGTGAGCAGCCAGGCTGTAGCTAAGCATTGGGTAGTACAGTGTGAGAACATGACTCGTGAGCTTTGCTCTGTGAGGAAGTTGTACAGTGTGACACAGAGCTGAATGATTAGAGTGAAACAGTTGTAGAGTGTACACCTGGCCTTGGGGGTGAGTTCCTGCCTTAAAGTGGCAGTGTGTAGTTTCCTTGTGCTATAGGGGCAGTACATTCATACATTTCAGGGTAGTTTTACCCCACATCGCCATGACTGCCGCTTGTTTAAAAAAACATTACGGTAAATGTTGTCACCTCTGGAGCAGAAAGCATGCAAACTCGATGTGACTCCTCAGACATTAATGGACCTTAACCTTGAGTTAATTCCATTGAGAAATTGAAATGCCGATTGTAGTTTTCTGGCACTGTAGTTTACAATCTGCTCAGGGTACTGGGCCTGTCTATTATGTGAATCATACTATGGCATTACCGCTCGGCCAAAACGAATTTGTTCTTTCACATTTGTTTTGGAGGGAGTTTAGCAGTTATGTTTCGTACTGCCTAACTTTTTCTGAATAGGGTAGCATAACTTCTGTGGCAAACATGCAGGACAGTGTGCCCTGAGGACCGGGGTTGTGTAACACTGATCTAGTGGTGCAGGATCCTGAGCTGGCCAGAAAGAAGCATGGCTTCTAATACGGTGTTGCCCAAAGACGCTAGACCCTGTTACTTTAGATCTGATTTATATGGTTATATGGTACAAAGCTGCTAATATTTTTCAACAACTGAGCATCGTTTTATTCTTTTTCAACAAGGTTTTGATATTTCCAGAGATTAACAGTAAAAACTACACACTGCCTCTTTAAGCAAAGGAGTTAGAGAGTCTTCCTGCCTTGATCTATTATGTATGAAAAAAATCACAACAGCAAACATCCCATCATGCCTGCTGGGAATAACTGTCTTAGAACTGTGATTTATTTAATTTATTAGATTGCCATGTTGATACAGTGACTCATGATGATACACTGGGAATATAAAGTGGATTACAGCAGATTTATTTCTGGATTTTTATAATCTGAAATTAGAACCAAGAATAGCTTTTCTGTAAGAAAAAAGAGAAAACAGAACATTTTATGGAACATGTTCTCATAAAGAAAGAAAGCATTCTACTGATAGTGTTGACTTGCAGATGAAGAAGAAAACTAGTATTAGGAGATTCTGATTGTGATTTCAGCTACAAACCCGATTCTAAATAATAAAGTTGAGTAGCTGTGTAAAGTGAAAAAAAATATTTACTTGCAAATAATCCTTTAATCTGTGAAAACAAAGGCAGAAGATTAAATGCCATAACTGAGAAATGTGGTTGTTTATCTTTTGAGATACTAAACTTACTTTGACAACACATTTCAGAGGCAACAGAGAAATTGTCTACTGCTAAATAATGTTTTTTTCAACATGAGATTTTTTAAATAAAGTTTCGAAAAAAAGAGAAAGGTTCATTTTAAGAAACTGTGAGCGAATAATTATGAAATACCATTCAGCCTTTTTGAATGAGCAAATATGAGAATTTGATCTAAAGCACATATTGCTGTTTAGGAATTGAGAAAATGCAATCTATTCAATCCGGTATTTCGAAAACAAACATGATGCTCTAGAAGAAATTAGTGCAATTTCTAATTAATAAACATAATCATTTGTTACCATAAACATTGAGTAATGATTGCAGACCTTGGAGTTGCATGTGAGGCAATAGAGATCACACTCTACCCATGAAGTAGGGGGACAGCAGTAGCTTAGGAGGTAGAGCAAGTTGTCCAGCAATCAGAAGGTTGCAGGCTGGATCCTGGCTCCTGCCAAAGTGTCCTTGGGCAAGACACCTGACCTGCCTTGCCTGCTGGTGGTTGTCAGAGCGACTGGTGGCGTCAGTGTAGGGCAGGCCTCAGTTCTGTCAGTGCACCCCAGGGCAGCTGTAGCTACAATGCAGGCCATCATCATCAGCGTGTGAATTGGTGGATTGTGTTGTAAAGCCCCTTGGTGGGTTGTAGAACCTTAAGAAGGTGCTATACAAATACAGGCCATTTACCAAAGTAGTATGACAGCATGACTGTCTGTGTGCACAACTGGTATTCAGTAGCTTTCAAATATTTTGTGCTGAATGAAGAATGTTGTTAACCTTTATCCATGCCATTTTGGGTTTTTCTTATTTTCATCTTTGAAATTAAATTTAGTGCATGTAATGCTGGATTCATCATATTAATATAATAGACATATTTTTCTTATTGAAACAATCTACAAATTTTAATAATTTATTTTATTCTTTTCAGTTGAGTTTAGTGATTTTTTAAGGAACTAAGATGACAAACATGTCCTCTACCAGTCATTCATAGGGATTTCTACAAATCTTTATCAAGCAGGAGTAGATTTACATTTAATATACAGCCACTGTTTTTGCAAACACATGGTAAAAATGTTTTGTTTTAAAATATGACATTACCAATAATAAATACTAGAAATAAATATTATTCATTAGATGTATTTTCAAACTAATTGGTAGAATTAAATATTTGTGATTTACCTGTGCTGCTCAGTAAAATGTCATTTATACATATTTAGCAATTTTACATCCGCTAAACCTGTAATTCACATGAAACCCTGTTTAGGATTAAAAACTGTGTTTCATCAATATGACCAAAAATCAAAGACTCTGCATCTGATTGTTGTTTTTGTTTTTAAACACACATGTAAAAGTGACATTTTATCTTCTGCTGCTTTGTCTTCGGGGTTGAACCTGGACTTCTGTATGGCAGATGTTTCCCCTGCATTTTTCTCCCCTGCTGGGGATTTCAGCTACAGCCCAAAAACTGAAGTCTGGCAGGTTACATAAAAAGGTTGGCTGACTATTCTCTCTCAGAACCAGAAGGATGAGCGCGGCTGTGGTTCGTGAAGCCGACATTACAGACCAGACTGTTGCTGTTCACTTTGTTTGGTTCTGAATCAGTGCACACATGCAGGCATGGAGTGAATTTTTATTGGAGCGTGCAAGTGAGACAGTGTGGGAAACAGAAAATTAGCACCCCCTGCTGTCAGTACTAAAACTTAGTGTTTTCTAAAAATGTCCGGTTTAACTTTCAAAATAAAAGCCAAGCGTAGCAACAAAAAATGTTTCTATTGACACCGCAAAGCGAAAAATACCCCCCCCCCCCCATGAAAATATTACAATCCCATACTATGGACTCATATTACTACAGAGATTGTCAATACTCTTTGTTACTAAATTTTATACTGAAAGTGTGTTAATGGAAAAAGAGACGCTGACGTAACCCAGATGAGGCGCTAGCTAGTTTAGCTATAGAGCTCAGAAAAAAAAAGCTATAGAGCTCAGCTGTTCCCGGAGCAGCAAGAGTTAAGCGTCACGAAGAGTCTTAATAAGTTACAGGTAGACGTGTTTGTTATTATGAAGGTATGACGTCTTTGTAGAGTGTAAGCAGAAGGCTGTTCGTCCATCTCCAACCGTCCTTGTTACCATTTCGGTGCGTTAGCTTTACGTGTCATCACCTTCATCATCATGTGGGTTTTCGGATACGGTTCCCTGATATGGAAGGTGGACTTCCCGTACGAGGAAAAACGGATCGGGTACATCAAAGGCTTCAGCCGAAGGTTTTGGCAGGGCAGCACCGACCACCGGGGAGTACCGGGGAAGGTGAGGGCTTCTGGAGGAACTTACAGTCTCACACGTACACGTTTATACTTTCATATTATGTCACGTTCTGCTTCTAGAGTCAGCCTTTATCTTGTTGGCATCAGCTTCAGTCCGTGTTTGGTTAGTCATGATGACTTGGCCTTATTTTGTACTTGGGTGCTCGATTAAAACTTTTATCACATGTTGGGTTACAACAACTACAGACAGGAAGTAAAAATGCGCTTGTGAGTTTATGAAATAGGCAAGTAGGCCCAAAAATTAATTCACCACTTATCCAAAGCGTAAAGAGGAAGGAGTAAAGTCATTGTGTAATTCTTATGTAGATGCTTAATAATTCTGCATACTTGAGAAGATGATAAAACTTGCCTTTTCTTTGTTTACAAGTAAGATATGAGGTTCAGTAACATCGTATACTGATTTAAAACTTAGAAAGCATTTTCTAGCATCTGTAACTTGTTCTGTCTCAACATGTCGGTTCTTTGTTTATTTTTTTTTCTTCCAGCCTGGACGGGTTGTCACACTTGTGGAGGATCCCGAGGTGTGTGATCTACTTAGAGATGTAAAAGAGCAACAAATGTCATTTATTGATAAAGTTAATTTCAGAATGAGATAGGGGTGCACTGATATGAAAAATCGATATTTGATATTAATATCTCATACGATAACCAAAATTACATTCATATAAGAAGGAATGCAAGAAAATTCCAATACACTGTATTAATATTGTGATATTTTGTGAAATGATACTGATTGTATACATTTTTATTGAGAATTCAAACGGAAACGTTTACTATATTTATTTTTTGTGGTGCAATATAAACCCCGACTGCTAGGTGACAGCAGTTTTTACCGTCTTGATATTGTCTAAGCAACAACCTTGCGATAACATGATACACTTGTAAGCATCTGGCCTGAGTTTTTCAGTTATGTTCAGTCAAAAAAGTCACAAATATCATCTGGCTTTTAGTATCACAAGTAGGGTTGTCCGATATTATCTACAGATATTATTGGCCCGATATTGGCCTTAAAATGTAATATTAAAAAATATCAGTATCGGTTTGTACTCCTTTAGTGACTCAACTTTTACAGACCTTGCACATCAAACTCTTTAGCTTCATCACCTCTTTATAAGATCTTTATAAAGGTTTTATCACCATAACTACAAGGGAAGTATATATATATATATATATATATATATATATATATATATATATATATATATATTTAACCGATTAATTGCCGTCAATGTTGAAACCAGGTAAAGTTTTGCCCAATTAACTGCTTCAAGTGCTTCTGCTGCGCTGGGGTGTAAAATATTTTGTGACAGTAGAGGGAGCAAGAGCACAGCTATCAAAAAGTTTTGCTGGGCAACTGCAGAAGAAGAAATGAGCTCGACACTTGACCAAACGAATGTGCTCAAACGTGAAGCGGTTAGCAAGGAGCACTGCGTCGGAGCAGTTTATTCTTAGTTATTTCATTTTACTTTCTTTTTTCAATATAGCCTTTTTCATTATAGCCTATAGTTTAATGCTGGACTTGTTTACTAATAACTAAAGGAGGACAGCACATACTTCTGCAAGTCTTTTGCCCTGCCCACATGCCTGGAGATTTCCATGTTCCCGAGAAGTGCGTGTGAAAGCCAAAGTGATTGACACACACACAGAGCGTGCCTCCGATCTCCATGAGATGGGGGTGGAGCTAGCACATGCGCGGAATGCCGGAATGTGAAGGCACCAGTAAATATTGGTGGGGACAAATCTGTAACAGAGGAGGGAAACATGAACAGCGCTCCAGAAAAGTGATGAAATGAGTGAATGTTTGTAAATATCAGTGTTGTGAATAATCTGCTGCAGCTGAACCTTAATTTGAGTAAAATCATGAATTGAACTGAAATTTTAATTTCTGCTAGAAAAACGAATGCAATTCAATCTTTTCCTAAGATCGTTCAGACCCAATAAACTAATCATATTTAAAAATAAATATTGAATTAAAGTTATTTTTTGTCTGTTATTCATTGAAAGTAGTTAATAAGTAGCATAAATTGGCTAGGCAGGGCCGCACTTAAAATATATTTAGTAGGGCCTGACCGATATGCTTTTTTTGGGACCGATACAGATATAAAACTTTTAACAAAGGCCGATAGCCGATATAATGGCCGATAAATCTCCCTCACAAAAAAAAAGAAATACTAATTTTCTTAAGATTAAACCCTTCATTCTCTGCCTTTTCCATGCTAACTTATTTCTATATTACACACCAAAGAACTGTCTCAATAACTCACCAGGGTTTCCAAGTAATGCAAATAAGATTTATTTAGCAATCTCAAAAACAACAGAACACACAGACTCGGTCAGTATAAATCTAACATTTAAGTTTTTTGTTTTCTGAGTCTGTGGAGTTTTACACTTTTGTGTTTTGATCCTTTCCAAAGGCGACAGTATTAGGAAAATAAAAATAAGATACGTTAAATGACTAGTATGTGGCAATGTATAAGCCTTATGTAAAATATAAGGCTGAAAAAATACAATAGATTTGTAGAGAGGAATGTTTATTTCTCGTATTACCGCCCTTACTCCTCTCCCAGCTAGGGAGAGGAGGGGGACTCCCTGCACAGCGTTTCATTGCTTTGTTGCCAACCCCCCCTCACCCGTCCTCAGCTGCGACAACGGTCGTGTGCCGCCGAAGCGCTGCGAAACGGGGACCGCCTTCATTCGTCGCCCTTGTTATCCTATTCTATAGGCCACATGGGCCCAGCCCGCGCCGTGCAGCGATCGTTTCGGCATCTGCACTATTTTTTCCGCTAACCGCGTGAGTTTGAAAAGACTGCTGAAGAAGAGCGGAGGAAATTGTCTGAGAATATTCCAGAATGTCTACCAGAAAAAGGCCAATGTTACTTGCTTACTGCCCTGCATGACTAAAGGGGAAGCAGCGTGAGCTCTGCATAGAGCGAAATGCTGCGGCAGTTTTATTTTATTTTTTCAGGTTAACTTTTCAATACGAGGCCACGAGGCGCACGGCACAATAAACTTAGGAAGCATGTTGAGGGGAAACATACTTTTGAAATTGCTTATTTTATCGTTCAACTTACCACTGACACAACAAATATGCTTAAAACTGAAGATTTACCTCCTACTTCCTCATCACCGTCGTCTCTGCTGCTGCTCTGCTGCATGTGTGCTGTGACTGTGGCTCCACCCCCCGAGGAATGGAGCCACCCAACATGAGTTCATAAAGCTGGCACCATCTGCTGGATAGGTAGCGCAATATCGGCCACATCGGCCGTCTTTTTGGCCGATAGCCGATAGTGTTAATGACCCCTATATCGGCCGATATATCGGTCGGGCCCTAATATTTAGTACAGTTTCATAAAAAATGTTTTTCAATAACTATCAATATCGATCAATATCAAGTTTTTTAATCGATATGCTTATTTTTTTATATCGTCCAGCCCTACGCTTAGCAATTACCCTCGCTTAGCATGTGTATGCTCACACTGCTTAAATTTGATTAACTAAGTAACTTTAACCCATGCCCAAATATCCCCCCCCCCCCCCAAAAAAAAGATACCTACAACGACAAAGTTTCTCCACGGCATGAACATATAAAGTACAATCAGCGTGTTCATGGACCGTTTATTCTCTTGTTTCTGCCTAAATGTAAGATGTAAACACTGGGAGCAAAGGAAACGGAAACTACGTCAGTGATACGTCTGAGTTCCAAGCGCTCACTCTGTCACGTTTCACTCAAAGGTCGTTTATAACAGCCAGGTCTCACTATGATCTGTTTTCATAGCCAAAATGATTCGAACCTTTCTATCATTAATTCACTTGTATTATTTATTAACTTAAAAATTAAACTTTTTCCCATCATGAACTTAATAATAATCTGTGGCCTAAAGGTAGCCCAGAGCGTTTATCAGGATTCCCTCAAAGAGTTAGTCATTCAGCTGCTGTTGGAGACAAATAAAAACATGACTTTTTTTTGTTACTAACTTAAACTAGTTGCAGTTTTGCCCGGATAATGTTTGAAGCTTAAGCATGCTTGATAGGAGATATGTGATGTTAGCAACTTAAATTATTATTTTTTCTTTATTCTTATTGGAGACCATGCATATATCGGTATCAGAAATTAAAAGTTAGACAATATTGGTAAAAAGCCAATATCGGTCATCCCTAATCACAAGATGCTGTATCATCTTCCTTATATTGTAATATATATCATATTGCCAGATTCTTGCCAATAAGCACCGCAAATATTATATAACTATATTATTATTATATAGTCACACCACACACATTTACGCTTCTGAGATGATTACTATCACTGCCATCTGACCAAACAACTATGCATTATCACTCTCCTCCCCTTCTGATATATCCTGGCCTGTCAGGCTTGTCCTCTGTTTAATTCTACACAGAGAGCTAGTGTGGTAACTCACAGATGCAGAGGCACATCGGGGCGTGACTAGCCAGCTCAAAAATAACCAATCAGAAAAAAAGGCGGAAATGATTACTTTACCGCGCGACGCTGTCGTTTTTTAGCTGTAGTCAAAAATGGCGTCTGGCGACGGCACAAACAACTTTCTTTAAAAGAAAGGCTTTTAGCACTTCTACTTGTTGTGGTTTTAAATACACGTCCAAGTAATTTAGAACAGAAGAAAGAGGCACAGCAAACTTCGCTTCAGTCGCTTATGAGAAACTCAGTGTTGTGGTGTGTGACGTACGCTGCTCAGCGCTGATTGGCTCGGTGAGAATTCTCAGGGGTGGAGTTATTTGAATAGGAGAGTTCCCAGACCCAATGCTTCCCGTAAGGAAGCATGGAAATGGCTGGTCGGGCTATTTCTGATACTGATACAAAAATGTCTACTAGATGGAAAAAATATTGTTAGTTAATATCGGCCCAGTTTTACTTATCGGACTGATACCGATATGTAGAAAAATCACCAACTTCGGCCAGTACAGATATTGATGATGATTTATCGTGCATCCGTAGATTAAGATAAAACAACTTTCTCATCAGTGATCAAACCAATAATTAGATTCATCGTATATGCCTTGATTTCGGAGTTTAAAAAGCAGATTTTATTCCTTTCATTTCAACCTTAAATATGTTTCTTGTTTCCCTTTAGGGGTGTGTCTGGGGCGTCGCCTACAAGCTGCCAACAGGCCAGGAACAGGAAGTGAAAGATTATCTCGACTATCGTGAGAAAGGTGGTTATCAGGTCATCACGGTGACCTTTTTTCCTGCTGCAGAGGTCCATCACTCACCAAGCCAGACGTTACTGTACATTGGCTCAAAGGGAAACCCAGACTATCTTGGTCCTGCGCCACTGGAGGACATAGCTAACCAGATCCTAACCTCTACCGGCCCAAGTGGGAAAAATACAGAGTACTTGTTTCAGCTGGCTGATGCTGTGAGGACGTTTCTGCCTGAGGACCTAGACAAACATCTGTTTTCTCTTGAAATGCTAGTTAGAGAAAGGCTACAAAATTCTTTAACAGTAGATAGTCAAGAAATAAGCACTAAGTCTTAAACTGTCAAATTCGAATGTGTCAAGTAACACATTAGTCAGGGTTTTGTTTTGGACTAGAGGAAGTGAATCTCCTGTACTACTTAGCTTCTTGCTCAATAGATGCATCTTTTTTTTTTGAATGTGGAAAAGGCAGCATTGTGTCACATGAAATGTCAATGGAAATTATATTAATATATGGCAATTAAAAAATTGTATTTGGTTAAGTTCTGAATGTTTTTTGAGGGGTCAAAAACATTTAACAAGCAATAATGACCTTCTCAGTGGCCTAGTGTCTGCCCTGGGACTAGAAGATCCCAGTCGGGTCATTCCAAACAATAGGCATGTTTCCATTACCAGAACTTAGGAGTTAGATTTTAAATGCGATCCGTGCTTTTGCTTCCATTCTGCTTTACCAGCTACTCTTCGAATGTTACTGCTGCCGGTTGTTTTGGATGTCTTGATGTCTTTTCCTAGTGAGTTACAACCAATCAGCATGAGTTAACCCGAGATTCCGTTCAGCTACTCCACCGGGCCGTTTGGAGAACGTACTCCAGGGCAGGTACTCAGAAGGTCCATGAAAACGGCCCGGTCAGGTGGAGACACGCGCATGTCGGGAGGTTCCTGCATATCTACCCTGAAGTTCTTGTAGTGGAAACACGCCTAATGGGACCCAATGCCTCCTTGCTTGACACTCTGTTTTAACGGGTTGGGTTGGGGGAGGTAAACCACCAGATAGTTCCTAAGCACAGCCACAGCTGCAGTTCACCGCTCTCCATGGAGATGCGTCAAATGGGGAGATGAATTTCACCAGTGAGTGATGACTAATGGGACTTTAACTTTAAATAAAAAATCTGACAAACATCTGTTTAATAAACATAAAAGTCCCACTTTAGTTTTCATGGTTCAAAATCTTAGAAAAATGTTTGAGTTCTAAGCAGTGATGGTTATTTTTTTCCACCTGGATTCATATATTTCCCACCACTCATCCAAAGTGGTGTTGCAGGAATAAAAGTTCAAGAAGGAAAAAAAAACCCACCCAATGATGCTCAAACTCTTCCTGGGGATCCCAAGAAAAATGTTTAATCCCTCCAGCTAAATCTGGGTCAGCTCTGGTTTCTCCTCCCTGGGGATGTCCTTGGAAAACCTCAGAAATAAGGTGCCCGTCCTATAGCCTGGTCTGCCAGACTCGTCATCTGTGGGGCTGGCTGGCCAGACTACCTGTCCTATAGTCTAGATGCTCATTCTCAGAAAGAGTTGTTCTTCATCTAAAATGTCAACCCAAGAATCTTCAACCATGCTTACCTAAAACTGTTTCTCTAGGTGACCTCGTTCCCAGGTCAAATGTTGCTGTGTCTGTGCTCAAATACCTGAGAGAAAATAATGCAACCCGCTGTAAGTTGTGTAAGCTCTAATTAGCATTGTGACACGTTGTGATGACGAACCCTGTCAACATTTTCCCCCATAAACATCAGCATGTCAGGATTGCTATGTTGGAGCAATAATATACAAATTGCAACCTTTCGTGGCTGAAGGTGTGTTTTCTTTCCCTGTGTCTAACTTCGGTTAGCCCGGTTTTTCTAAACAATCAACCAGGCAGTTTATAAAAAAAATTACAATATTTTACAGAGGGATGTAAGAAAATATCGATATGGCAATATATCGTGATATTTTTTCCTGAGATTATTACATCGATATTCAAAAGCCGTGTATCTAATTCCTGAAAGAATTTACATGCAAACATTTGTGTATTTTCTTTTCGTTTTGCGCAATTCAATCGTCACCCGCTAGTTGGCAGCAGTGGGTTTTGTTTCCACCACTGAAATTTAAATCCCTCCATCATGGTTCAGATACCTCATGTTAAACATGTTATGTATCAGTTTGGACTGTTTATTGAACATTCTTACAATAAATTCAGTAAAAAAAATTGCTTGTAACATCTGACTGAATGTATCGCAATATATCGTGATATATCGTATCGTCTCCCCTGTATCGTGATATGTATCGTATTGCCAGAATTTCAAAAATACACATCCCTAATATTACACATGTTACAATATTATAAAACAGATTGATGCATTTCTTAAAATGCCTTGTTTAGCAGTTTCTCATCAAAATATGGAGAAAGTTATTTTTTAATGATTCACAATTGAATTTCTAAAACTTAACTCAAACGGCAGAAGTGAAAGCATGATCAGTCATGCTAGGAGTTAATAATCATTAAAAATACCTTTCAGTTCCTGATTGGAAATCATTTTGAGTGCAGTTATCACCTTCTCTGTATTCATTCTCTTTCACACAAACATGTTTATTCCGAACATTCCTCTGCTGTCACTATCTGCACCTACTGGAGCTTCAGCTATCAGCCTCCCCTGCCATCATACGTCTCAGCACAGTGAACACATCAAACTCAACAGCAATACATCAGAAAAAAAATCAATATAGAGAATAAACGGATGACAGCTCTATCTGTGATCCTGTTTTCTCCCTTAAACACACACAGTAGAAGTCGGTTATCAGTGCTTATTGGCTGCAGCAGCATCTGCGCAGCCTTATGTTTTCTGGCACAGAGCTACAAACTACCCATGCCGGAGAAAAGCCTTTATGCTTGAGCTTTTTGCAGAATGTGACATGCAGCTACTGAATTCGATACGGGTGTCATCCTCTCTAAAATGCGTCTCACTGTAAGAAAAAGATGATGCAATGACTTCAGATAACTGGAAATGGCAAATTCCCAGAGCTGAACTATTTTATAACAAAACACAGCTCTGTTTAAGAGTACAACTGTTATTGCACCATATTATGTGTATTATTTACCAGTGTGGGTGCATGCTTCCACAGTGCTGGGGAAAAAAAAGAATTCATCTTTTACAGATTTGCTTGGTTTTTGCTTTATTTTTTGTTCTCTTTAGTAAATGTTTCAGATCAGCAAATTTCAGTATCAGACATAGCTGAGTAAACACAGAAAGCATTAATTCTAATAATAATGGATTAGATCTATGTGAGGTTTTATTCCCAGGAACTCAACGTGCATTCCAGAGAATCCACCATTCCTTCATTCATTCACTCACTCATTCCTTTAAACCACATCGTGCCAACAGCCTCCCTGTGGCAGACAGAGAGCCTCTGCAGCCATTTTGTACCACTAGGCTCTTTGAGCAGCACAAACATGGGTCTATGTGGGTGATCGGTCACGGAACGAGCTGGGTTCAAACCAGCGACCCTCCAATTCCTCTACAAACCAACCAACTCCTGATTTACTGCTGCCTCAGATTTTCAGATGTTTTCATTTATTCAGGAAACAGAACTATTCAAACCCAGAATTTGTTAAATAAGATTTTCCTTTGTTTAAAAAAATGAACAAATTGTGATTAATTAGATTGTTTGTAAAGGTGCTGACCGGATATGTAGAATTAAGAAATCCCTACAATAGAACCTTTTTGACAACATGAACAATGGTAAAAGATACATTCCCCTTTTCTAAAGAAAAACAAACACAAGACCCATTTCACATTTGCCAGCAAAACATCTTGATGACCACCTTGATGTGGAAAACATTGGAAAATATTGTGGGGACTAATGAGACCAAAGTGGGTGTTTCTGGAAGTGTGTGTCCAGTTACATCTGGTGAAAAACTATAACTAACATCATGCAGTCAGACGCGGTGGTGGTAGTTTGGTGGTCTGGGCCTGCTTTGCCTCTTCAGGATTTGAATAACTTACTTTAAGTGACAAAACCATGAAAACTCTATAGGAATGTCTGACCTTTGGCCTTGACAGGTTGTTCATGACTGAAGAGTCTCCTGTGTAGCTGAATTAAAACAATAATATAAAGAGGAGTGAGGCAGAGTTCATTGGCAGTGATGTGAGAGATTGAAAGCTAGTTATCACAAAAGTTTTATTCTGTTGTCACCAGTAGAAATAAACATTTTTACTCACAGGGCCAGCTTGATTTAGAGATCATAATTTCCCTTCAAATCATCTTTTGGAAATGAGTGTTTTATATTTGCTCCAGTCATCGTTAACCAAATTAAAATAAAAAAAATGTAAGTGTGATTTTTAAATGTACAAATAAGGAATCTGTAAGGAGGCAAATACTTTTTCACAGCACAATGTTTTTCTGCAAATTGTGTTATAATAAATATTCACCTGTTCATTTTCATTATTAGAAACATGCAGTTTGAATTTAATGCATTTAGCTTAGAGACCTTTTTAAGGAACACAGATTAATCAAATGCTGTGATGGAAGAAAATAAAAGTTCCTTAGTCTGATCAGAAAACCAAGAAACTAAACATACGCCTTTATCTTTAGATTGGCCATCTTTGGGGCTGCTATAGAGCTTGGTGAGCAAAATAAAAAATAATGTTAAAAACCTGTTGCCCAGAACTGCTGTCCTTCCACGGTGGAACGTGACGTTCTAAAGTATTAGACACCATTGTGGCCGGCTGCACAGAAGACTTTAAACTCGCAGCAGTACTCAAAGGTGTAATTCTTGTTTCCACGGCTGCTGTCACAGGAAGATAGATGAGAGTCTAGGCGTAGTAGCAGGGTGACACCAGCAGGTTTGTCAGCACGAGGAGCTGGTCGTCGGTGAAGCACTGCCGATGCTCCTGCGTCTGAACTCAGACAGGGTCCTCTTTACTGTCATCAGCAACCAAAACAATGAAATAAAATAGAACACATTTGTGTGGAATCTTACAGAAAACACAGACAGAAACAGACCACAATCTGTTTTTTTTTAATAATATACAACAAAAAGCAAATATCTTGCACCCAGTGCTTAATTTGAGCTGGATCTTGCCGGAACAAGATCCGGGAACTATTTTATTTTGAAAGGACCATTCCAGAAACTGTCTGCTAGGATCCGGCAACTCACGCAACAAACTTGTGCTATACGTAGGATTCGAATTGCAGGTAAACTAAAGGGGGCTCCTGGAAGCCCGCTGTTTACACACCCAGGGGGAGCCCCAAAACGATCCTGGTTCGACTTATATTACATTATCTATGCGGACTCACCGGGATTATTTAGAGCTGAGAGGCGTAGAGCTCTGATCGTTGATGCGCTCCAGACAGATGCGTCCTGAGCACGGCCACAATAACATTAACAAAGAGTCGCCACCTCAAAAACAATCAACACGCGATCGTTTATGTCGACACATGTTCTTTTATACTTTCTGTCTTTTATTTGTGTCTGATGCGTTTTGCTGCTGCGGTGCAGAGCGCATCTGTTTCGTCCTCTGGTGGCTTCACCGTACCGGTGTGGTCTGCGCGCGGCGCGCACTCCGCTATATTTGCAGTCGGTAGATCTTTTTGAACTGCAGTTCAAAAGTAATTCATGAGGTGAAAATATATGAAGCCAGGTAGCAGTTTTTCTTTAGGATTGAGAGGAGATGCAGGAAGATATAAACAGACAGGACAGAAAAATAGTCAAATAAAAACAAGTTTGTTTTTGTACCTGGTGGTTGCAACAAACAGACACCAATGAAGTTAATCAGAAGTGAGGAACAGAAAATGAAATGATTCTTTCAATGTTTAGATCAGCAAGAACTCAGAGGCTGCAGGCGCATCAGTGAGTTTGCGGCCGCGTGCGGGGGAGGGGGAGAGGGCTGAAGCAGGGGAACAGTAAAGATGGAAAAACTACCGTTGTTAAAAGAGATGTGTGTTAACTTAGAAGATGTGGGCACAATTTTAATTACTTGCGGCAGTGAACGCATCAGACAAAATGATGTTTTGCTCTTATGAATGTAGTCAGAGGAACAGCTGGGAAAATGGTCATGCATTGCTTTGTTCACTTCTCTGCAAACAGCGTGCCTTAAAGTAACGGTAACACTCTTAAAAATTTCTTACAATTTTCTAAACATTTCTGTTAGTTTATTATATATTTTTGAAGACAAGTGACTGTCTAAACGTTGCATGTGTTACTATAAATTAGCAGCTAGGTGTGATGAAGCGGTCATCAGCTGATCAGGAACTAAAGGGACAGATGTTTACATTCAAGCTCATGTAAGGAAGGTGTCTAACGCCTAGCTTCAGCACTTTCTTGCTTTGGCCCTGACCCAAGTTAGTAAATTAGAGTCATCAATCATATTTGAGCCTGTTCTAGTTTCATTTTTAATAATTTTTATTTATATGTATGCTTTTACTAGATTACCAGAAATAGAAATGGTAATAAAACACCCAATTATACAAACAAGTGTGAAAAATTAGAAAATGGTGCTAAAGTCTTTGTTGTTGTTTCAACTGATCTGCGGCCGCATGTCTTGGACACTTGGGTGAAGAGATGGGCAGAGCTGTCAGCTGACCAGTAACTGATGGTGAGCTGGCTTCGATGGTGGAGGAGGATGCCGGTCAGAACTGGCAGGCCCAAACGTATTTTGAGGGTATTCTGGGAATGTCTGACAGAGTCTCCTGTCAGAAGGAGCTTCAATTCCCACCTCTGACAGAACTTCCAAAATGTTTTGGGGGGGTGGGCGACATTGAGTCCAAGTGGGCCCTGTTCCGTACCTCCATTGTTGAGGCGGCCGATCAGAGCTGTGGCAGCAGGGTTGTCAGTGCCTGTTGTGGTGGCAACCCCTGAACCTGCTGGTGGACACCGGCGGTTAGGGATGCTGTCAAGCTGAAGAAAGAATGCTATCGGGTCTTTGTGGCCTGTGGGACTCCAGAGGCAGCTCTGATAGGTACTGGCAGTTAAAGTGGAATGTGGCTTGGGTGGTCACGGAGGAAAAAACCTGGGCGTGGGAGAGGTTCACTGAGATCATGGAGAAAAACTTCCACGTGGCGTCGGGGAGATTCTGTTCCACCATCTGGCACCTCAGAAGGGGAGAGCAGTGCACTACCAACACTACTTATAGTGAGGACTGTGTGCTGCTGACCTCGACTTGGGATGTTGTGGATCGGTGGGCAGAGTACTTCGAACACCTTCTCAATCCCACTGGCAAGTCTTCCAGTGAGGATGCAGAGTCCGGAGACTTTGGGTTGGTCTCTCCAATCTCTGGGGTTGAGGTCACTGAGGTGGTCAAAAAGCTCCTCGGTGGCAAGGCTCCGTGTGTTGGATGAGATCCACCCAGAGTTCCTGAAGGCTCTACTTGTCATAGGGCTGTGCTGGCAGGCACCCATCTGCAATATCGCATGGACATTGGAGGCAGTTCTACTGGACTGGCAGACTGTGGTGTTGGTCACCCTATTTAAAGGGGGGACCAACACCAACTACAAGGGGAAAACACTCCTAAGCCTCCCTGGTAAGGTCTGTTCAGGGGTTCTGGAGAGGAACGTCCATTGGATAGTTGAATGTTGGATTCAGGAGAAGCAATGTGGTTTTCGTCCTGGACGTGGATAAGGTATATACCCTTAGGGGGATCCAGTTAAGGTGGCTTCGACATCTGATTAGGATGCCCCCTGAACGCCATCCTGGTGAGGTTTTTAGGGCACGTCCAAATGGGAGAAGACCTAAAGGAAGACCTAGGACACGCTGGAGGGACTAGGTCTCTTGGCTGGACAGGGTACGCCTTGGGATCCCCAGGAAGAGCTTGCACAAGTGGCTGGGGAGAGGGAATTCTCAGCTTTTCTGCTTAGGCCGCTGCCCCTGCAACCCAACTATGGATAAGTGGACAAAAATGGATGAATGCATGGTAATTAAAAAAACTAGCTTGAGATATTTTTTTAGAGCTAACTAATTGCTTCTAATTCACCCTTAGCATTGTTAGCTCAATGTTAGCCGCTAACCTGCTTCACCTGATATGCAAGTAAAACAAAAAGAAGCAGTGGATTCTTAGAAGTACAACAACTAACTTCTGGGTCGCTCCTTTTCACTGGCTTAAGTACTTTTACCAACCCCAGAGCTTTTTGTCTGCTGGTGTCGAATTACAAATGCAGGTGCTGCAGATTCTACAACCTCACAGTGTCACAGAGTGTAAACAATTCTACAGCCCGGTTTTGTTTTCTCGTCGGAGAAAAACTGACGACCCCACAGCCGGCTGAGAATTAAATCTGTTTCAGTGTAACTTTCCTACCAACATGATTGCGACGTTAGACTTTTTAAAAATGATTTCACTATAAAATTCATACTAATTGCACCTTTAATAAAGGGAAAAACTGTGGTTATAGCTCTGTAAAATTTCAGAGGCGGCCCTAAAATGACTTGTCTTTAAGCCACTAATCCTGTTTAGAAGAAGGTTCTGCATCACTGTTGACTAAACTGAACACTGATGGCCCAAGATTGCATATGATTCATCTCCATTTCACGCATTTGCCAATGCAGAACACTCCTGTCTATAAAATAGGAAGAAATAGGAGGGACACTGAAGCAGTTTGGGTGGAGTTTAATGCAGCTTACTGGGTGAACTGGGTGTAAATGGGAGGAGTGCGTTGTGATGTTTTGACACATTTAATCTCTGGAATGTTCCTTCTGTGGCGTGAGGAGTGGTTAGGTACTGTCTTGTCATTACTAAACTACCTACTATAACATCATCTGAGGACAGTGTCTGTGACTTCAGCCTCTATTTTTGAAGTCTGTAGTGAAATCCTGAAATAAAGTAGGAAATTGAAAGCAGAGATGTTTGCTTTGAGGTGTGAAAACAGTCATTACCACATTTCTTCATTTTATAACAGCCTCTAATTATTATTATTTTATTTGTTTATATGTTTTTAGCTGAAACATTCATTTCATTTTATTTGGGAACAGCAGCATCAAAGGTGTTTAGCAGATTTATATACATTTTTATTGCAGTGCTATAACAAAGTCGCTGGTTCCTGCAGATCCAGATATATGCAGTGGAAAAAGTGCAGAGCAGAATCTAACAGCAGCTGGCAATCTGTGCGGCGATGGTCTGGCTTGTTTACACTGATGAAAAACGAATGAAGCAAGATTTATTTATTAATGTTAAAATGCCAGATATAACATTTTAAAGATGCATTGCAGGAATTATTTAGAGCGACACAAGTTTGGAGTGAAAAGTCAGCCGATTCAACAAGAGCGCAAAACAAGAAATTAAACTGCGGATCACTGGACCTAAAACATGTATTCATGATTTAAACATGCATCATGTGTTGCTTTACACTATGGTCTTTGAAGGTTTAAGAAAAAGGGCACCAAAATGATTTCTAATACAGGTTTTTTGGCTTGCGTGAAGAAAACTGGACCACTTTAGTTCCTTAAAGAAATTTCGCTTCTCAGTTAGAGTGTTTTGTCAGTTCACTCAAACTTACTAGGGTCACCTAAACCTTTACCAGCATAACACGCTGCCATTTAATTCTGAATGTTTGACTGACTTAAAACAAGGAGCAAAAGCAAAGGATGTGATAATATTTTTTGCATTAGAGGCTCCTTAAACATGCATGAATGGACATCAGTGGACATGTGACTTCACGGTGAGGTTGGACTTCCATTATTGTTTCTTTTTTATTATTGAAACGCCACAGATCCTTCTGTTTGTATTAATTAGAACAGATGATAGTGTTTGGAATAACACTGACATGTTTTTTGAGCTGTATTTGTTTTTATACTCCATAGTTGTTTTTTTTTTAAATCTCATAAATGAAATATTCTGTGGTGAGATTTGGTTTACACTGAAC
The DNA here is from genome assembly GCF_043380555.1 of Nothobranchius furzeri. Lineage (NCBI taxonomy): Eukaryota > Metazoa > Chordata > Actinopteri > Cyprinodontiformes > Nothobranchiidae > Nothobranchius > Nothobranchius furzeri. The sequence goes on along the minus strand of NC_091756.1, from coordinate 43,537,803 downwards.
AGAAAACTCAAAAATACCACTATGTTGTCTGGCTTTATTTTATTTTTATTCAAAATGCCCCAGTTTGTCCCATTAGAAATACACAGGGCTAAATAATTATTTAAAAAAACTGATTTAATCCTTAACCCTCTGGAGGCAGGTGCTGCAGATTTGCAACGTTAAACCTACCTACCTGGTTACTCCACAAACGTATTTCATGAGCATTTTTTAACTCAGAAGTACCCCTGAAGGACTTAGTTGTTTGTCCTTTTATCAAACTTATTTTGAGCCTGAGAGGGTTAAAAAATATTTAAAGTGTAATTGATATTTACCTTTCATAATAATAATAATAATCTCCTCCATCGCTACAGTTGAGAGGTCTAAAGAGACTTGTGTAATTGAACTGCAACAACAAAGTAAAAATCTACTTTCTTCAAACACCAAGCCAACTTTGGATGTTAGATGTGCCATACATGGAAAGACTTACTAAATACACCATTAGAGCAATTCATCTGGGAAAGCAAGGATCTTAAAACGGATGCATTTAGAATGGCCCCCCTCAGGTTTTAGGTTCCTCCTGTCTTTTAGTCATAAACATTGCTTTTTCACAATTACAACAATTTGGAACATTCTAAGGTAGCATGTTGCATTTAATACTTATCCTGCAAACTCATTTTAAGACACAAAATGCTAAATAACCAAACTGGGGCTTGTAGCTGTTACAGGGAATTGTGTGTTAACACACAATTTTATGCAAATATTTTCTGAATCCTGCTTATTAGGCTGCCTAAATCTTCTGCTTAGAAACTTAAACTCTCAGCTGTGTTTCATTGTATTTTCTTCCTCATCTCTTCCAGTAAAGCACAAAATTATCATCACTTGCTCACTGCCTGCTCTGTGGATTACGTTGTACGTCTACTCCACGCGTGAAGAAAGGCCAAAGACATAATTTTCCCCTCAATTGGACAATGAAATTGTATTCTTTGAGCTCATGCTGTTTTGAGGTAGATGTTTATGTATGAGTTTATGTGTACACACACCTCTATAGGCTGTGGGTCATTGAGATGGTTGCTCAGATCCATCAGTATCTGAGGCATCCAGTGTGGGACATCATAGGGGCTCGACAGGATGCATGCACTGAGTCCGAGCACTCCGGCATGGCGCCGCACTAAGTCTGCACACACACACACACACACACACACACACACACACACACACACACACACACACACACACACACACACACACACACGGAGTTAAAATGGGCTTTAGAATCTCAAGGCTCACAGTTCCCCTGTGATAAGAAAGGGTCATAGGACAAGTATTACTATAATTGCTTCACTGTGTAATTGTGAGGTGCAATAAAATGTGTGTGTGTGTGTGTGTGTGTGTGTGTGTGTGTGTGTGTGTGTGTGTGTGTGTGTGTGTGTGTGTGTGTGTGTGTGTGTGTGTGTGTGTGTGTGCACCTGTAGAGGCCAGCTCTCCTCTGGCTTTGGGGAGGCAAGTCTGACTCAGTGTCTGGAGCTGTCTCTGCAGACTGGAGTCCAGAGGGAAGAACTGGCACTGCAGTAAACCACTAAAGGTGGTAGAGGCCATGTCCCTCACCTTCATGGAGAAAAACGCAAGAAGGGAGGGAAGCGCAGCAGGAGAAGAAAAACAGAAGTGAATATCAGTCTTTGCTGGAGAGCAATATCGGGTACAGGATGTCAGCATGGCAATAATGTCTGCATAGGCAAAATCTAGGTGTGCTGTACAGTCTGCCAAGATGAAGATGGTGAAGACTGAAAACTTGTCCCCCAAGAGAGTTTTTTTTGAGAATTCCAATCTAAAACAATCACAGAATGTTCTGGTCCACGTCATCGTGCGTATGAACCTTTGCTCACCCAGGCACCCACATTGCCAGTTTTTAAGAGCCGGTTAAAGATTTACTGCATAGCTGTTGTGGGAACTTGTTCTGAATGGGCATTTCTCTCTTTCTTTTTTCTTCCTGGTCATGTGCTTATAGTCTTTTTTTCTTCTTTTAGTACTTTTAATACTTTCTTATGTATGTTTTTGTTGGTTATTTGTTTTTCCTTGTTGTTGTTCAGTGCCTTGGGTGCTGTTTTGTCACTGAAGGTGATATACAAATAAATGGTAAATGGCCTGTGTTTGTTTAGCATCTTCTTGGGGTCCTACAACCCCCCAAGTGCTTCAAAACACAATCATTCATCCACCCATTCATACCAGAGACTGTAGAATACACACACACGTTCACACGATACGAAAATATAAAATCTGTGGTTTTAAGATGAGTAAACGAATGGGAAGAGAAAAAGGAAATCTCATGGCCTTTCTGCATCTCAATACAGGAAATGTTTTTCTTTTCTTTTTTTTACTTGTACTTGAAATATTTTAAGTACGGAGTAATAGAAGATAAAAAACATCTTAGTATAAAGTCAAAGCATGCATAGACTGCACTAAATAATCCAGAAAATCTGCAATTTAAACAAAATAGTTAAACACAGTCATTGATTTTCGCTTGTGCCGTAAATCCAGATCAATGAAATGAGACAGTTTAAAGGTTTTAATTCAAGACAAGAGGAACAGCGATGAAACAAAAGCCGACATAACGCTGAATTAGAAGAAACTGATAGAAGAGACTTGATTTGACTTCAGTCGATAAAAGGCCATATTATGTGATTTAGAAGATTAACTGTTGAAATTAACACTTAGGGAATGAAAATGAGACTTATTGCTATTTTTATATCTTTTGGAACAGTTCTAGCAATGATTTTTCAACCATTTTAGTGTAACTGCAGAGAGAAGTAATCCACATTGTTATTTTTAAGCAATAACCAAGAACAGAAAGACCGAAGGAGGAAAAGAATGAGTGGCCTCATAATCCTCTAGCAATTAGTTCTTCCAAGAAAAGAGTGCAGTGGCTGCATCAAATCCCACGCTTGCTGTCTTTTTTTTATTTTTATTTTTTACCTCAAGCTGTTCATCAAGCAGCAGCTGCATCACCATCTTTTGGATGCGGAGAACCTCAGCGGGCAAGCTGAGCAGAGTAAACAAGTTGTAGAAAACCATAATCTGGAGGAATGTCAGTACAGAGAAGCGTGCATGCCATGATCTGCTGCTAGCCATCTGAAATGAGAAAAGGGAAGAGGTGATGAGTGAAAAGAGTTGGAGTTTTTAACAGAGCAAGTATTTCAAATAATGACACACTATGGGATATCTACTGCTGCATACACAAGATGGGTTGTGATACATTCTGAGATAAAGTTCAAATGCTCTCCTTACAATAGAAACCTGTCAAGAGGTTAGATGTAGCAAAATAATCATCTAGCAAAACAAATACTTATTAATCTCAGTTTGTGACTACATTTCTACAGTCATGCTACTGTTATCTTGAATGTAAATTAGCATCAGCAAGATATATCCACACTTCTATTTGTTTCGACACCCATAATTAAAAGAGACAATGTGTCTCAGTTTTCCTGCCTGATCTCTTCGCTAAAACGCTAATCTATCAGATTAGTATCTTTCTTTGTGTTTCTCCCCCTGAGATGCAAATACCACCAGATTCTATGAGGTGATAAATAGTTCACACTAAATGTGTGTTGCAAACAGGGTAGTTCTTTGAGAATCAGACCTTTTGCCACTCCAGGAATAAGCATAAACGGGTTTTCTTGCATATAACATCATTAAAATATGAGCAAACTGCACAGAGACGCCGTGTGGTTGGTATCAAAGGGTTTTGTGGATTAGACAGGGATGCAACATAATAAAATGCACTTGCAGAAGATGAGCAATCGTCTTGCAAATTCTGAGATAAGAGATCTTAAAGTTAATTTACATCTGCTGAGGTTCCCTGCTAAAAATCTGTTTAGTTAAGTGTAATATAAATCCATTCATTTAGAAAACCCATTACCTCAAACAGTCAATTTCCTACTTTAAAACTGTTGATAAGAAATGATAACATCTTCCAAGACAGAGTCTGCACAAAGAACTCACAGTAGAAACAAAAGAAGCTCATGTCAACAACAAAAGGGTAACACTTTACAATTAGGGTCACTTTATTAATGTTACTTTGTGCATTATTAAGCATTGATAAACTATTTTAAAAAGTATTAAAAACTGCCTAACCATATTATATGACGCACTACTAAGCAGACCCCCCGACCCCCCGACCCTTTGTCTGGAAACATCCATCGAAATCTTGTTGAAAATAAATGTTGCCCAGTTGTTAAAAAATATTGGTAGCTTTGTTACATATTACGATTGAAATATGGTCTAAAGTACATGGGAGCAAGTCTACATCTATGGGCGACACCATGTTAGACCCAATGGGTGTTTCTCAGTGCCAAGAAACCTCGCCTTGATGTCTTGGTCCCACCCCGGTTGCCTAGGAGATACGTCATCAGGAGCTGCCAAGGCGTGTTCCAATGTTCATGTTCTACCGAGGCGTCTGTTCTCCATTTGTTAGCTGTTTAGCTAGCTGAGCAAGGATACAAGGGAGGTGTCTTCTAACCTAGCCTTGGTCAAAGATTTCCCAGAATACACTGCAGTATTTCCAGAAGGATGGCGGATCAGAAGCCGGCAGCTACTTCGAACAAAATTCAAGTTTAAGTGTATATCAACTAACTGTAGCTATCGGGTTGATATCTGAAATTGAATGAAGCAGTGGCTCAACAGGTTGAGCGGGTTGTCCAGTAATCAAAAGGTTGCAGGTTGGATCCTGTCTCTGGACAGAGAATTCTGCTGTTGTGTCCTTAGGCAAGACACTTAACCCACCTTGCCTGCTGCTGTTGGTCGGAGGGACCGGTAGCGCCTGTGCTCGGCAGCCTCGCCTCCATCAGTGCGCCCCAGGGCAGCTGTGGCTTCATCGTAGCTCATCACCATCAGTGTGTGAATGGACGAATGATACACTGTAGTGTAAAGCGCTTTGGAGTCCTTACTCTGGGTGTGTCCAAATCCGTGGGCAGGATGCTTGTGAGTATGGGTCCTCGCTGGTCTAGCAAGGCCGGGTCTTTGCTCAACCGCTAAGACCAGAATCCAGCAACTCTGAATTCGGACAGTCTAGCCTTCACCTCCACGGTGGCCCATAGGTCCCGTCACAGCCATGGCGGCAGCTTCACGCAAAGGAAAAATGCTAAAGCTAGCGAAAATCGAGCAGGAATATTAAGGAGCTACAGCAGCTTCATGTCCATCAGCAGCGTTTGTTCACAACCGTTTTCAGGTAAACTAACTTTGTTTATTCTAGAAGCTTTCAGGACTTGCATGTTAACTTTAGATGGTTTCATGTATGTTGTAAGCTACAGAATGAACTTGTTAAATGTACACAACACATTACTACAGAGTATTAACATGTAGGTAATTAATATAAACCAAATGCATTATAAACGTTTAATGCAGTAGGATGTTTTCTAATGTTAACTGGACCTTAGAATTTCTTATTTAGCATCAAATGGGGTTAAAATGCTTTAAAAAACAGGCAAATAGCATTGAAGAGTTTTCAATGTGCATTTGTTTATTCAACTTAAGCCTAATAATGATTCGATCGGTCTTAAAATGTAAATTCTCTGTAGTTTTGATTTAACCATTTCCTGCTGCTTTTCTTTAAACTGAACAGAACCAATGTACTGCAGGTTATATGTTTTGTTTTACATTTTTCAATAAAAAATCTCTTTATTTATTTATTACAGGTCAGCATGCACTATTCTGCACATCTGCATCTGTACTAGTGAAGTTGTGACCCTGGAGGATGAGCCTGAGGAAGATGTGTGTGGAGGAGGTCAGTGGTGCTCTGTTCTGTATGAGGTACCAGCAAACCACCTCTACTGTTAACAGGCAAGTCATTTATGTAGGAACCTCTATTAAAAACAACACTGTGGTTTTATTTGCTGAAGAGTCACAGTTGTTATACCAGTGGATCCATAAACCATCTCCTCATTTCATATTTCTGAATACATCTTAGAGATGCAACAGCCATCGTCTGAGCCAGCCCAGCGGTCCCTGTAGATGGACGATGGAGTGGACAGTGAGAGGAAGCGTCCCAAAGCTCTCTCTGCAGACCGTCCTGTAACGATGTTCCTCTGACCAGAAATGTCCAGCCACGGGTCTGCCCCAGCCCTCCATCCACGTCTGGATCCTCCTGCAGCAGATCCAGCTGCACTGTTAAAGACTTCCTGCTCACTCAGTTTAAATAAATGATCCAGGAAGAGTCACTCAGGTTAATCCTGCTTTAACCGTACATAACTGGTCCATACTGGTTTTGATCTGTAAATAATTGTAACGTATTATAAATAATCTTGTCTCCTTACCACCTTTTCATTTTCTGTTCATGTAACATGTTAAAAAACATCTGTAATAATAAAACTGGTGATAAAATCAATGACCAGACAGAGTTATCAGTTAGTATTTGTTTTAATAAATGTGTTAAAATATCAAACAACTAAATAACATTAACATGATAACAGTAGAAGGCCTCTCTCCCAGGAGGACCACCAGGTAAATCCTCTTCTGACCCTGGACACCTGCAGTCCTACAGAGAAAATCAGATCACATGTGACAAAAAGGCAATAAACACATTTTTACATTTATCCACATGAGAAGATAAAAATTATATTCTTCACACAAAATTTTTTTACTTCATTAAAATGTGCCAGCTGTGTAAATCCCTGAATGTAAAACTACTTTTCACAGCAGAACACAGGATGAACTTCTGTGGTCATGTGTAAACAGCTTCACTCTTCACCTCTAAGCTTAATAAAAACGCTTCTTTGCTCTGATGCCCTTAAAACAAATGATAAGAAACTTCATTTGCTAAAGAAACACAAACACAATTTTAATTGTTCTGTAAAACGTAAACTGTCTGAAAGTAAAACTGCTTTTCACAGCAGAACACAGAAGAACTACTGTACTCATGTGTTGACATCTTCACTCGTCACCTCTAAGCTTAATAAAAATGCTCTGTTGTCCCTAAAACAAATGACAGGTTTAATTCGCTACACACACACACACACACACACACACACACACACTGGGCTGCATGGTGGCGCAGTGGTTAGCACTGTTGCCTCGCAGCACGAAGGTTGCAGGTTCGAAACTCGGCTGCGACCTTTCTGCATGGAGTTGCGTTTTCTCCCCATGCATGCATGGGTTTCCTCCGGGTACTCCGGTTTCCCCCACAGATCACAACATGCCCTATAGGTTATAAATTGTAAGTCCCTTTGGATAAAAGCGTCTGCCAAATAAATAAGCATAAACATGAACACACACACAAACGGGAATAACTACGGGACCCGTGATACAAACTCCTGGCTGATTTCTGCCTAAACTGTAATTTAAAAAACAAATATACAAATGAAAAATGTCTATAAACAGAACTGCTTTAAGCTTTTTAGGATTCTACGGCTAGTTTTTAAACAAACTTACGTTTAAAACTTCGTAGCTCTCCCCATTTTCTCTTCCTGTTGAAAATCCACAGCCGGCGCGCAAAGCATGCTGGGATAGCCTTGTTCTGTGAGGATACAACAGACCCATCCTCGAAATGTGGGTGGAGCGAGGACGCATTTGAGGACGCGAGAATTAGTATTCTTGGAATTCGGACAGTACTCGTCGCTCCGCTGTGACGTCATCGACCTCAAAATGCGCTCTTACAAGCATCCTTCCCCTGGACTATAGGACACACCCTCTGAGAGGTGCCATACAAGTGTGGGTCATTTATATTTATAATTAAAGTTTTTATTATTTTCAGATTTTTTATAACATACAAGAACATACAAAAACAAAAGAAAACACACAGGCTTGTGCCCCCCCCTCTTTTCCAGGGTATCAACGATTCTAAGAGTTTCGGGTTCAGCTATTACAGCTACATAGAACAGTAGCCATACTTGATTCAGGGTCAGTTAGGAATCCAAATCCAGGCAGTGAGGCATTAGATTTCAAAGTTTTATGTAACATTTTTCAATGTTCCCCAAAAGCTGTTCCAATCTGCGTCCTTGTCCCCTTTCAGGTTGCTGAGCATGGCCTCATAAGCAGCTGTTTCCGCCATCACCGCAATCCATTCATCAATCCCAGGGCGTACTTTAGTCTTCCAATGTCTTAATATAATCCTGGATGCTGTAACTAGTCCGACCGTAATGATACAGAAGGTTCCTCTTGAAGCATTTGGTATTTGGGATCTGTCTCCCAGTAAGCACAGACCCGGGGTCTGAGGGACTTCTATGCCAGACCAAGCAAAGCCCATACATTTGACGGAGGATGAACAATCTGACAAAGTACGTGTTTGAAAATTGCACTCCCAGTGATTTTTGACCCTAATTGCCATCCGTTGAAGACTTTGACACAAAAATACATAAAGGTATGTACTGTCCCGTATCGTCAGGGAGAATACACAGAGTTAACACTTAGTAGTTAACAATAATGTTAACTTTTATAAATTGACTCTTTTCTTATTAAGGCTTAATAATACACTAAATAATGATAATAAAGGGACCCTTACTGTGAAGTGTTACCTAAAAAGTTTGCACAATATGGAACAGAATGTTCAGTTTTTTTGTTTGTATCTGTCACATTTTATAAGCTTTTCTGCTCTAATCAGCAACAGCCATAGTAAAATGGTAGTACAATCTTCTGAGCAGGATGTGTAAATGCCTGCAAACTTTAAGGAACAGAAGCAACATTCTAGAGAAGAGTGGGTCAAACCCCTGTGGAAAAATGTGGGACACTGAAAAGGTCACAAAGGAGAGGATTACGTTGACTTGTTGCTGCTAAAGGTGCTTCTAAAAGCTACTGAATCGTGAGGTGCATTTGGTTACTTGACACTTGGCTGCTGCATTTGGATTTAAGGTGGATGCATGACTTATTTTTTGAAGTCATAGGAGTTCTATGGTTGATACAAAGCATGTTTATGATGTTCTTTGCACTAAATCCCTCTCACATAAACCAATTTAATCGGTTTTATCCTTGAACATTTCAGTACCTTCCAGAATGAGCCATTTCAACGCTCTATCATTTTAAGCAAAAGGCCAGTTTTGGAAAAGATTTTGTTTAATTTTAGTTAATAAATAAATCTGTGTAAATGTCCAGTGCTGTTTATCATCTGAGGTTATTTTATTACATAAGAACAATTAAGATATATTTATAAAATCTTAAAAGTAGAATGGGTTTGCTTGTTTAACTAGTTTGTTCTTAGGCCAATGCAGAATATCAGTTGACATTAGGTGTGGAACACTGACAGCAGGTTCACAGGGCAGCATGTGTTGTGTGCATCTTTTTTTATCCATGTGCATGTGAGCATACCTCCTCCAGTGCTGCCAGAACCAGAGGGATGTGCTCCGGATAGAGCAGGCCTTGGGACATGAGAGAGAGACACGTGCGTGCATCCTGCTTCATTTCATCATAGCTCTCATCAGTCTCCACTGGGGCAATCTGCAGGGAGAGACAAACCCAGAGTGAGATGAAGAGGCAGGAAGACACACAGCAACGCACCATTTTCAGTAAATGAAGAGAGAAATTGTGTTTAATGGGCAAGTAAGATTGAGTGGGTAATAATGCTGTGCTGGGACCTGTGTGTGTGTGTGTGTGTGTGTGTGTGTGTGTGTGTGGGAGGGGGGAGGGGGGGGGGGTTCCTTGAAGAGCAAAGGCAGAAGCTGTAGTTGCTGCCGAACAGGGGTTGTGAAAGTTCGCCCAGCGCTTGCCATCAACCACTTCAACACTGCAAAAACACACCCCTATTTTTGTATAAATGCATAACGGCATGCAAATACAGGACATTTTATTGGCTTAATTAGACAACTTGGAGTTGCATCAGTGAAACACATGTCATCATTTAGTGTAGTAAACAATAACATGCATGAGCAGATATTCGTGCTGAAGAGGTAAGAGAATACGTAGAGATAGAAGAAACTGAAAAAAGGTTATGAAAGAAAACTATGCATTAGATTTGTTGTAATGACTTTAACCACTGGAATCAGATGAGTGTCACTATGAAAAACCGAAGCATCAAACAAGAAAATGTTTTAATTAATAGAGAGACACAAGAGTGATTTGCTAATAAATGAGCCTATCTCACAGAAGACATTTCCACGTGAAAGAGTAGCGCAGGTGCGTTAACGAGGGTCACGTTCCACTGAGAGGAGGTTCTGCTGATTAACAGAACAACCAGCACACACAGCTGTGTCCTCACAACTTTTTAAAATCTGCTGTGAAATAGGCTTTTTGTTTCAAGTAAGTTCTGTTGTTGTTTCAAAGCACTATCAACTAGAAGTTAGTATAACAATGTCTGAGGAAGAGCTTCGCCTTTCCACTGTGGGAAAAAGAAGTTACTGATGCTGTTTTAATGTGTATAGGTCCTTCAAACCTCAATGCTTGTAGCTACGACGAGTCCTTCGAGCATCTTACATCAGTTGACCTATTGCAGAAGCTGCAGGAGCACACAGCTGCCTTACCCGGCCAAGGTGAGAGTCAAAGCAGCAACCCACATGGAGAACCTGGGGCGGTTTGCTGTTCTTCTAGCTCACCTCTGGGATAAGGAAGTTGAGAGTCACGTGGCTACACAAGGTGCGATGCGCACGCTTTCTGAGTAGAGGCAGAGAGGTGGAGCCAGCGGCTCCGTCTCTGACGATCAGTCTAGCAGAAAGGAGCTGGATGAAGCTCTTAAAGAGAATGCAGTGTTGTTGGATAAGAAATTGAGAGCAGAAAGTCAATTAACTGTTTTGGAGAATGAGAAAAATGCTCTGAAGATTGATCTCTTAACAATCAGGAATGAGATACGAGAGCGGGATGCTGAAATTGCTAATTTAAAATCAGATTTCTGAGCTCACTGGAGAAAGAACCAGCTCCACCTGCTGCTCCTCCCACTGCCGTCGCGGCTGGTGTGGCTGTGCCGGCAACCCAGCCGACTGCACCACACCCACCTCTTCCAGCACCACTGCCCCCATCTGGTGGTGTGTCTGAACTAGCTCCCCATCCAGCTCAACCACACCCACCGGGGCTTCCAGCCCCACATTACCCACATGCTGTACCTGCCGGTGCTGCAGCGGTGATGGTACCAGCTCCCCAACCAGCTCAACAATACCCTCCTGCTGCTCAGCAACATTATCCACCTGCTGCTGCGATGTCCGGGCCAACTTTCCAGCCAGCCCACCCACACTCACTTGTGACCTTGGCTGACATCTATAGGATGTCTCGTAGTGTCAAAAGATTCAGTCCTCGACCAGGCAATTCATACCCAGTTGATACGTATCTCAGTGGCCTTCAACACCATTTTCAGAGATCTCCTGGAGTGACTCTCGAGGACAATATCTTTCTGATAAGGTTAACCTCCAGTGCAGTGGGTTCATTCATTGATCAACAGCAAGATGCGATTGCAAATGGTTATGACCTGCTAGAAGCTGCTATTCGAAGAGAATAGACTTATGATGCTAAAGACGCTGGTTTAAAGTTAGCTTTGGCAGTCAAACAAGGTCGTTCTGAAGACCAGCAAGCTTTCTACCTATGCCTCTTTGATGCGTACTTTGGTTCAGAATGTATAAAGGGGATGGAAGATGAAAAAGGCTTTAAAGAGCTTTTCCTTGATAATTTCATCCTCAGTATGGCCCCTATATGGGTGCGGTAGACCTTCGAGTCAAAACCATGGACGATCTCAGGAGGATGGCAAGTTATAGCTTCAGGTGGTTCAAAGAGTCTAGAAAGTCTAAGGACACCCCTTCAGTTCTGGCGGTGGAGGCAGATCCCTGGTGCTGTCACAGGCCCAGAAGTCCTATGACAACTCCAAGCCACGAGGCTTTCCCACTAACAGGTCTCAGAGTTTCGCCAGAGCTCGGAACCCCCCACCGGCTGGCTAGGGGGACCCAAAGTCACCACGACTTGGTCGTGAGAAACATTGTGTCTCTTTTAGAGAAAAGGGGTGTTCATCATACTCTTCTAGGAGAGAGGCGTCTCGCTCAGGCGAACGCCGGTCTCCCTCTGACCAGTACTCACCGCGTCATGGTCACAGTAACTACAGTCCTGCCCCAGAGATTCTAGGAGCCATTCTCCTGGAATGACTCGCGCCACACTGAGTGCTGCATTTCGGGCCCTGTTGAAAGATCCATCGGCATGTGAGTTGGTTCTGTCCATCTCTTTGGCAGACCCTCCTCCACCTCCTGAACCAGCATGTGACTTGGTCATAGAAGCAGGTCCTGCAGAGGCCAAGCCTGCCACAATGGTGCATCCGATGACACTTGAGACCTTGGGGAGTTCTGGTGTGGTCGCTTCCGTCAGCGCTGGTCCTCTAGGAGCCAAAGCACCTGCCACCAAACTCGGTGAGCCTAGCTCACCGGTCAGACTTCCACTAAGTTTTCTCTGCAATATCGTCCGTGAGGGTCCTAATGAGAAACCTCACATTCCGTGACCCTGGAGGGGGCGCTTGACTGTGAGGGCATCTTGGACTCCGGTTCAGATTTCACCATCATGTCCAGCTCTGTCTGGGAGCATGTCTGCTTGGCTGCAGCTGCACAGGGTTGTGTCTTAGAACTCACGCCCTGCGCCGTGAACATCTGTCCTTACTCTTCAGGCCAAATGACCTTGTCGAACGTGGTGTTCCTAAACTTCACAGTTGGAGACATGTCCGTGAGCCATCCACAGTTTGTAGCTGACGTCAAAGCTTTCCTTTCCTGTTGGGGGAGGACCTGCTCCGACGCTTTAAGGCTGTCATTTCATTCGGTGATTGGACACTCCGAACTTCGCTGACTCAACCGACGCCCTTGGCGCCTCTTGAGGACCTCATTCCCTTTTTAGGTGTTGTTAACTACAACGGCGCCGCCATTCTGACCAGTCGATCCAGTACGTCTGAGGTCAGTGAGATCCACAGTGTCTGCGTTGTCTCTGCAGCAGGACCACTTCACCCTGTGGTGGGAAAACCACCTACCCTAGGGGGAGTTGGCAGTTGCAGTGACATACCACCTAAGACTCCGCACCCTGTGGTGGGAACACCACCTGCCAAAGGGGGGGGTTGGTGGTGGTGCGGAGACTCCGGCTGAAGCCCTGCACCTTGTGGTGGGGACCCCACCTGCCGAAGGACGGGCTGATGACATCACTGACCCACTGCATTACAGGTGGCGCTAATGACCTATAGCCCTGAGGTTGGTGACACACCTACCAAAGGGGAGGTTGAATGGAACCCTGTACCACTACTGGCTGACCCTGATCTCTCTGACTGCACCTGCACATCGACCGAGGGCCCTCCAGAGCCCTCACTTGCGACAAACCCTCGCAAGCCCGCGCCTGTGCCAGTCTACAGTCTAAAACGTTCTTTGTTTCCATTTCCAGGTCTGACAAAATATGTTTTGTTAGTTGCGTGTATCGGTCTGATGTCAACCGCAGCTGAGATTCATTCTCAGCCTCCTCTAACGCGTCTGTATAAACCTGGGCCCTCTTCGGGTATCACGCTCCGAGACCGCCCAGGTCTGTTAATGACTAACTATCGCCTGTTCACACAAAAGATTTTTGCTAAATTTGACCATGCCATGGCGTGTACTGGTACGATGATGAATGCCTTTGGCAACCTCTCGGAAACGGAAGCCTGCTGGACTAGTACCCTGACGCAGCAGGCAGAAGCTGACGTCCATCACATACTAGTCCAGGCGCTTAAATTCACGGTTTCCAACAATGATCTTTCCGGTACCAGCATTAGACCGAAGCGTTTCCTAGAAGGATTTTTTTCAGTAGCAGATACAATTGGCTCTCTTCTAAATTTAGGATTCTCTTCAGTCAACTCGATCGAGATTAACACAGTTCGTCGACACGTTGATGAGCTTAACAGAGAATATTCGACTCTGCGTAAGCAAGTACTGCAGCAATGGCATGCTTTGAAACAGCTGGGCATGTCTGAACAACAGACTGTGGTGGTACTCAACACTCATAGCAACATTTTGCGTAAAACAATTTCCGCTGTGAATGAATTGCATTCTTTTGTGAATGTTGATCATGCTCATACACAGATGCTGACCACTTGCCTGTCCGACTATGGTCGGGATGTGAACGCCTCGAGTGACACCTTCCTCACTGGGAAAATCACTCCGTACTTCGTGTCCCTGGCCATGGTCCGGTCTGCGATTGCTCGAGTGACATCAAAGGACCCAATGGCCCTCCAGACTCACTTGGCTTTCTCGTTGGACAGTGCTATTCCGTTAAGTATCAATCCAGATGCTAGAGAGCTTGCTTTCATCATCAAGTTACCTATTGTATCTCCAGATGACATCTATAGACTAAAAAATGTGGTAAATGTTGGTAATTGGGTTGACAACACTCACCTCAAGTTACATACGCCTCCTGTCGTCGCGTTCCATGAGGACACGCCGCATGTCCGGTTGGTTCCGGATCTGCGCGTGTGTTCACTCGCACGTGGCCTACGCTTCTTGTGTCCAGGCACACCTTTTCTGCGTGGCGGTGCCACTGGTGTATGTGGCGTTGATGAGTTGTCGGGTGATTTTAAATGTCCTATGACTGTGACTCCACATTCGCATGTGGTTAAAACTACTGCTGTTGTTGATGGTGAACGTTGGTTAGTTAATACCCCTGCTCGTGAAGCGGATGTTTTCTGTGAGCGTCATGGTGTGTCGATATGTGTTGTGCTTCCGTCTCAAACCCTATGGGTGACAGTTCCACGTATTGCTGTGGTCCATGTAGGTGAGGTCTCCCTATATTACATGGATCCTGGTGAGCATAAGTCTGTTGTGGAGTTTTCTCCTTTTTATGATAAAATCTCCTTTGCTCTTTCTCCAGATACAGTGGATCGTGTTACATTTAATGGTCCGACCATGGTTCGGGTTAGTGCGGTAAACAGGGTGCTGCATGAGTTGTCGGGAGATCCTGGTCTCAGGCTTCAACCAGTGTCTTAGTCCTGGCCCTCCGCTGATTCCGCTAGCCTGGGAACTAACCTGTGCTTCCTCAACTGAAACCTTTGGGCCTCTGGGACTGTTCCAACGACCCGTGGGTTCCGCCAGGACCCCGTGCCCTTGGAAAGGGGGGTTATATAACGTCCAGCAATGGTCAGTTTTTAGGTACATTTTGACCATTCAGCATCTATTTAACATCTGGTCAAAAAGGAGACACAAGACTGCATGTGTTCCCTTTAAATTGGCCTGCCTCCATCCCACCAGCTGGAGCTGAGAGCCTGCAGCTCTAAACACAGATAACAAAATGTCAACAATAACATTCTCTCCTCAAGGTCCAACCTTTCAGGTCTCCATGCCTCCATATAAGGAACACTCCAGCTCGGATCAGTTGCTAAATCAAAGAATGATTTCATAAATCAATATGAACTTCTTCTACAACTTACGTTAGATAATCATTAAATAAATGTTTGTTTATTGCTACTTATAATAATTATAATATAATGAAATGTTTCATTAATCTGTACTCAATGATTGAAGTGTGAAATGAATGTTATGTTATGATTACAGTGATTGAAATATGTTTCAGCATTTTTATATGGCAATGTCATAACCATTTACACTCACACAGACAAAGTAAGGTTAAGTTAAACTCAGACACATAAATAGTCTTTTACCCCAGTCAGAGCCTCTGTATCAAAGAAGGCGTGTTACTGAGTTTCTTGGTAACATTTCTCAAACCTGTCAACCTTTGGTTGGCTACACAAATCATAATGTGAGATCCTTAAAACTGGATCACTCTGGGTGATTCAGCAGTTCTAGAGAAAGCTTCAGACCGGCCATCTGAAGCAAGACCTCTTTAACCATCAAAGCTTTTGACACGTCGTCAAAATCTCTTTGCACCTGCGAAGCTGATACCGCAACAGTTCCTGCAGAACAAGCGGATATTGTTTAGACTCTTTAAGACTGCCAGACACGCGGTTCCATCAATCTGTCGTGACCCGAGACATCTCTGGACTGAGGAGTCGTGCCAGAGGTTAGCCGACCTCTCTGACCTTCGGATCCACTAAGAGGGTCTCCAAAAACGGCTGAAGTAGACATGATAGATTGCCTCAAACCTGTCAACCTTTGGTTGGCTACACAAATCATAACATGAGAACATCAAAACTGGATCACTCTCGGGTGATCTCTCTGTTCTAGAGAAAGTTTCAAACCGGCCACCTGAAGCAAAACCCTCTTTAACCATCAAAGCTTTTGACACGTTGTCAAAAGCTTTTTGCACCTGCAAAGCTGATACCGCAACAGTTCCTGCAGAACAAGCGGATATTGTTTAGACTCCTTAAGAGTCCCAGACGCGCGGTACCATCTGTCTGTTGTGACCTGGAGACAACTCTAAGACCGGTTCAGTGGGGCCGCAGTTTCTTCTACAGACCTCGGTGCCTGGAAGTCCAAGGACTTCGACATTCTGGATCTACCAAGAGGGTCTCCGAGAACGGGTGAAGTAGACATGACAGATTGCATCTGATGTGTTTTGATAACAACCAAGTTCATAGCTTAATGCAAACCAAATTCTTTTACATCCAGAACTCAGTTCTCCTAGAAAAGGACGTTCTGACCAACATCGCATTGACACATAGGTTTCATACATCACATTTAGTTCCATCCATCACAGTAAATGCTTAGTTAACTTGTCATGTTTTAACTGTTGGTAAAATAAATTCTTACTTTTATAAACCTGACTCTTTTCTGAATCAAAACGAAGTGTGTACACTCCCCTAATAAATAAAGAATCCGAGATATTCTGATTAAACAACGTAAAGCCCAAGCAGGGTTGATATTATATATTTAAATAGAGTATCACAGCTTATTGGTCATAAGTAAAAGTAATATATCAATTGAGCTCTTAAAGCACTCAATTTACCAAACCCTACAGTGCTAAACATTTTGGGTATACTGATGCAATTGAATCTTTGGTAATTAATTTGCACAAAAAATATTCCAAGACTAGAAAAGTTCAAATAGCATCCAGTGTGTTTTAATGAAAGTTTAACAGTAAGTAAGTAAAAGTTTATTTATAAAGCGCCTTTCGCAGTTATAAATCACAAAGTGCTGTACAACATGAGTAAGATCAGGGCAAATACCTCTAACCAATAAAAACATCAGAAAAACAACAGGACAGGACAAAATAAAGGTTTCTGTAAGTGTAGAACAGTTAAATCAATAAAAACATAAAATCTAGGTTCAACATCTGTTTTTTGTGATCTACATAAATTATATCTTATCAGCATCATCCTAAATTCTGAGTTCTTCTGAATTGGTTTTAAATGCTTGAACAAAAATCCCTGAAACCACCTCACTATCTTTTAAAAAATAAATTAAAAAAAAAAATGAAAACCAATGAGAAGCTTTTAGCTTATGGCATCTGGAGAGTTAGTCTGTTTCATTGAGCAAAATAGCTGTCGAGGCACATTTCTATATATTTTTTAAAGCTTTCACCATGTCCATCCACCACACAGTTCACATTCTGACCCGTCTTAAGCAGTTTGACAGCCTGGGTGCACTCGTCTGTCTCCTGGGTGTTCTCCTCGTGGATGTGGTTGTGGATCTCGGACTCAGACGTGAGGGGTTTCAGTTGCTCTAGGTCTCGAGTGACAAATTCTGCCACGTGAGGGGAAGAGGTGGGCCTGGTGTGAGGCAAGGCCACGTCTATCATGAAGATGTAGGTCAGGACACTGGAGAGAAGGTGTGACAGAAGATAGGGGTTATTTAGAGGAAACACAGAGAAAGGAGCAGAGTCACTAATGTGTTATGGAAGGATAATGCAAATATAATGCAATCAAATTTATCCAGATTATATACCTGCCGATGCACTCTCTGACATTTTTGTACACTTGTGTGAGTTTGGGTTCCAGGTACGCCAGCAGCCGGTGCAGCAGCTCAGAAACTCTCCACTGCTGCTGGGCTAGACCGCCCTGAAGCACATACAGCAGACTGACGAAGAAGGAGAGAACAGGGGAAGGGGGGTTATTGTGTTATACTGCGGCAGCATGTGTCAGCTCGGGTTACTGCTGCAGCCTGAAATCTGAATCCAAAGAAGTACTAGGTGACACAAGCACACAGCGGTATTAATGCCTGGCGTCCCTGAAGGAGCCCCCCTCTCCGCTGAGGGGGCTCTCCATCAGCAGCTCAAACAGCCAGTGAAGCTTCCTGGGGTCTCTGCCCTCCTGTTGGACAACATCCAAATGCAAAACAGTGTTATTTTTACATCTAGTTCCCATGGGCGAGTTGTTGTAGTCATCCACTCAGGTGTTATGTGTGCAGACACGCCGGTGCCAGAATGTTTGCAAGCCCTTTTTATATTTTCCATTTGCAAGATAGCTGGGAAAACAATGTAGTAACATGTTTAAAAAATTACTGACAATTTATTTAAAATTACGTTACATTTAAATTTAAAGACAACTAACCTCTGGTATCTGGCTAATGTAAAATAAAGCACGCACATCCGCCCCCCTCCCTCCGCTCGGCCGCTCAGACCACAACCTCATTCATCTGATGCCTGAATACAAACCCAGGGTGATTAAAGAGCCTCCCCTGAAAAAAGTAGTAAAAGTGTGGACTGAGGGAGCCACAGAAAGGCTGAAGGACTGTTTCCAAACCACAGACTGGGAGACAATCTGCATGGTGATTGTTGGGTAAAAAGCTGATTTTCACCTTCACTTTTTAATAGTATTGTTTTTTCAAACAGAGTTCATTAGCCTTATTCACATTTAATGTGGTAAATACAGTATTGGGTGCATGGAAGATGATTTTGTCTGGGAACCATCTGGTTTTATTAACCGGCTCCTGTCGCAGGGAAAGTCGACCTTGTAAGTCTGCAGTTCTGTTATCACAACAAGCTCCCTGTTGAAGTCCAGACGGAGTGTTTCTCTGAACCTGGGAAAGTTTGCGGTCTGTGAAGGGGTGAGTGTGGTCATCTTTAGTGTGTGCTATGTCATATGTCATCTGTGAATAAAACCTTTTGATGAGCTTCGGCTTGTTGAGAGACTAAACAGACCTCCCGCAACTGGTGTGTTTCTTTTTTCTCTCCGGTTTTGCAAAATCTGATTATTGATTATTTGTGTTTATTGGTAAATGGTATTAATAACAATAATATCTCTAACCCCCTTGTGTGTTTTGGACTTTCTTTGAGGTACGCCTGGATTGAATAAATAAAAATACCTAACAGTGATGATCTTGACAGGCTGATGCACTGTGTCTGTGATTATGTGAATTTCTGTGTAGATAACACAGACCCAACGCTAAGAGTGAGGTGTTTCTCGAATAATAAACCCTGGTTTTCCTCTGAGCTGAAATCCCTGCTGAATGATATGAATTGTAGCGTTATGGATTTATGCTCTTTTATGAAAGAGAAACCATGCTACGTATTAATTCGGAATATTAATTTTAATAAATCAATAACCAAATTTTATATTGTTCAGAAGACTCAAAGGTTGTTTTCATCCATAAACTGCCGATAATATCTGAGTGTCTGTGTTTCAGTTCAATGAGGAAACAAGTTTGAAGGATTAAAAGTTTTAATTCTTCAAGTTAAACTAATGATTTTGAAAATTGACAAACAGGAAATAACAATCACATTGGCAACTTTGTGGGACAATCTTTTAACAGTTTATATGCTGTTCTTGCTCAAATAGACCTTCTGGTGAATTTATGAAGATTGAGAATGTGACATGAATGCGTGTGTGAGTCTGATTTTGCTTCAAGAAGAAACAGGTGTCTGAGTGAAGTGATGGTTTGGATAAACTTAGGTCTTATCAGAGAACTGCATCAAACGCTAAAACCGTGCTCTGTCTCACCGAACTCTTGTGGACCCTCTTTCGGATCCGGGCCGTGGAGGATGTTGTGGTTCATCCAGATGACACCGGCGGCTGACAGGAGACATAGGTGTCGAACGGAACCGGTCCAGAGTTGCCCTCGGTACACGTGGATGGTAGAGCGTTTTATCGATGCGCTTTCTTAAGTTAATTCACTCAGAAATCAAAAGACTCGGTAATGAGTCTTCGTTAGAAGTCGCGATTCAGCTATTCTGCCTGGCTTGGCAGAAACAGCGTGAAAGGGGGGAAGAACGAGCCAACAGGCTCTGCCCCCCCTTTGGTTTTCAGGTCTGTTCTCTCTCGTTGTCCAACACGAACTCAATCATAAGACTGAAAACTTACCAAAAACCTTTCTCTTCTCAAAGCAAACGTGCGTCATCAAATGTGTCTGGAGTTTACTGTGAGCAGGTGTGTGTGGATGTGTGTGAATGTTTGTGCTTGAGTGTGTGTGAAGGTCAGTAACAAACATTCTCAACATTATTTAAGAATGGATTCATTAAACCATTATAATTACCCCAAAGCTAAATAGTCATTCATTTGATTAATCACATTTATAATGAGCAAAATGATAATGGTTACTTTAACATTAAAATCAAGAAAAAGAAGTTTAAACTTTATGTTTTGACTTGGTCTGGGTACAACTCATGTAAACACATCTTCTGGTAGACTGCAGGTGGCAGATGTTATGGTTTCCTCCCAGACTCGCTGGCGTTCAGGTCTTAATCTGTGGGCGAAAGTTCTCAGCGACCCAGCTATGACCCAGCTGCGTCCAACACCACCATTGTGACAGAAAACCCATATTTCCTCACGTTACAGAATAAAGCTTTTATGGCTGGAGACAAAGAGTAGAGACGAGTCCAGAAGGAGCTTAACCCTCTCAGGCTCAAAATAAGTTTTGATAAAAGGACAAACAACTACCGGTAAGTCCTTCAGGGGTACTTCTGAGTTAAAAAATGCTCATGAAATACGTATGTGGAGTAACCAGGTAGGTAGGTTTTAGCTTTGCAAATCTGCAGCACCTGCATCCAGAGGGTTAAATATAAGACTGGGCATATTGTATTTATATTTTAAGATGGGCTAAAGACATCTACAGGAAGACGCTGGAGAAACAGCTGTTGCAGAACAATGCTCGTGGTGCACGGAGAAGCCTCAGGAACATCACAGGTCACAGCGGGAGGACTGGTGCCAGTCAGTCTGCTGAAGGGGACCAGAACTGGGCCAATGAGATGAACCTGTTTCAATTACAGCCGTGTCTACTGCAGCAGAAGTTGAGGGGTACAGGAGTGGATGAACATCTGACTGCATGGACCATCAACTACCTCACCAACAGGCCACAGTACATGAGGCTGCATAACTGTAAGTCTGAGGTGGTTGTGTGCAGTGCCTAAGTTCCGCAGGGTACAGTGCTCTCACCCTCTCTCTTCGTCTTCTACACCTTGGATTTCACCTACAACACCAGAAGCTGTCACCTCCAGACGTTCTCTGATGACTTAGACATTTTTGGAGAAAGGAGGATGCTGGGGAAGATGATCTCCATCTTAAAAGACCCCTCCCACCCCCCGTGTTCCACTGTGGTAACCATGGACAGCCCCTTCAGAGGCAGACTGAGACATCCCAGATGTAAAACAGAACGCTACTGTAGGTCTTTCATCCCCAATAAGTGTGCATTACTCCTCAGGCCTTGTACTGTTACACAACAACATCAATGCAATACTCAGTATGTGTTCAATACATGAGCAATACCAGATTTACATAGTATGTTTGTGTCCCTTACACTATGCTGCATAGTTCTGGAATCCAAGTTTTTCATTTTCATTTGTGGTTATTGTGATTATTATTTTGTCACAATACAAACAAAATCCAGTGGTCAACTGCTACTAATGTTATGTAACAATAGTAATATTATTATTATATTATTATTAATATATATATATATATATATATATTATATTATTAACATATAACAATAATATTAAGATTAAATATTATTAATATATTAATGATAATAATAATAATAATAATAATAATAATAATAATAATAATAATGGAAAAATCCTGTTAAAGTTAATTAATGCATTATTATGTATTATTATTAACTACAGTATTAACAACTGCTTGACCATATTATGTAATGCATTACTAAGGAGACACCTCGTCCTAGCCATTTGTCCTAACTTTAAGGACACTTAAAGAAACAACATTTCTAACATATTTCCCACCTTGAGTGCACTTATAATTTTACATTGACAGTGAAATAACCACTGGACTAACTCACACAAGCTGTAGCGATGCAGGTGCCCCAGTCCGTGTAGGTTTCCACGGTGATGTTGTTCAATGCTGTCCTGATCAGAGGGCACAGAAGCTGCCATAACCTGTCCACCTGAGCAAACACGCACACACACAGTAATGAAACTTTTCATTGATATTGACTTTTCTTATCAAAAAGGGAGGAAGTAAGTGTGTGTTTGTGTGCTTGTGTGTGTGTGTGTGTGTGTGTGTGTGTGTGTGTGTGTGTGTGTGTGTGTGTGTGTGTGTGTGTGTGTGTGTGTGTGTGTGTGTGTGTGTGTGTGTGTGTGTGTGTGTGTGTGTGTGTGTGTCAGGAACCTTGCTGAAACTCCAGTGTTTGCTGCCTCGGATCAGTCCTGCAGTAATCTCACACACACAGCGCTGTGAGCTCTCATAGGGGTCACTTGCCAGCTGGTCCAGATGAGGCCACAAAATTGGTAAGAACCTGTCACCATAGTTACGAAACAGCCCGTCAATCAAGTGCACAGGTTTAATCAACCAGGAAGTACAATGCAGTTTCTTTATGAAGAAAAAGGCAGATTACAGCACTTTGGTTCACTCAAGTAAACTGCTGCCTTGTGGATGAAAGTAAATCACAGAGGATGTAGACAGTAATTGCAACTTTTTAAAGTCAGCGTACTGTGTCATCTCTGCCAGATCACCATTGGTGGAGAGTTAGAACCACACCTTGAAGAGACAAAAGCGACGAGGGTTGAAGCTGTCCTTTCCTTTTCTCTCCTCCAAAGACAGAAACTCCATCAGCTGCTCAACGAAGTCTGGGTCAGAGAAGTATTCAAAGATGATCTTTTCACCCTGCTTGACACAAGTACAAGTTTGTAACTCCAGTAATGAAGCAAGGCTGAGAGGTTTTGTGTTTGCTGCGCTCACCTCACTCATCTCCTCATATGGCAGGTCATCCTGTGGCTTTTCAGAAGCTGCATAGATCATCATTTCTCTGAAAGGAGCGAGAGACAAAGAAGAGGCTGCTGTGATTTATAGATAACAACACAAAGAAAAAAATCTAGATAGACACACACTGTCTTCAAATAAGCAGTGAGGATAAATGGTTGATTATAAAGTCGGTTACTCAGCATACCGCGACAGCCAACCCTCTGCCTATACATCAATTCTTCAATTTAGGGCAGGCAGCAAGCCATTCATTCAGCCTTATCTGGGCTGGACCATGACAGGAAGTCAGTTCAAACCAGCACTGGTTATCCAGAAACCCAGATTAGTCAGTCAGACATAAATGTGGCTGTAACGCCGCAAAGACAAGCCTCAAATCAAACAGGCACTTGAGTCAATCAGCTATTTAGTTCCTTTCCAACCAAGCAGTTAATCAGTCTTTGAGTTGCCTAATCCACCCCCTTTCAGCAATGTCTTCTGGTCTTCACCTCGGCCATGAGTAGTAGCCCCAGTGAGTTTTCTCCACATAGTGTAGAGAGTCCCACAGCTCCTGGCTCAGAGGGAAGTTGGTGCTCTCGTACTGCAGCCAGTGATTACCTTCACGATCCCCAACACAAATTCCTTCTGGATCCTGGATCCCACCTAAGATGCAAAAAGAAAATACTACTTTAATTTATAGATCAGTGTGTTTGGAGTAGAAGGTTTCTGAAAAGCTACTGATTTTTGAAAGATTTTCTAATTTCAACTCGACAAAAAGCAGTGAATGTTCTCTGGCCCTGCAGTTTGCAAAGTGGTGAATAAGCTCAGGGTTAGTCTCTGTCTGCATTATTACTTTGTTCAAATAAGAGACACCCCAAAAAATCCTACGTTTACCATAAAAAATGTGAAGAATGTACAAATCGATGATCAGGAATTATGTTCAGCGTGACAATTTCCGACGGCTTCATAGCTACTTTCTTTCTCGGCCATTTCAGCTGTTTCAGGATTCCGGCCACTGCTGAGATTGCAACCTAACAGGGAGAAAAATCACTCGTGATCGGTTTTGCATACTGCTCCAATTTATAAAATGATCAGATGGATGCACATGAGTTCAAAATAAATAAACAAATGACACATTCATGTGTCCCTCAACAGCACAGGTCACTATAAACCCAAGCTGACAACTCAAAAATAGAGAAATATGACATCAAATATAAAAGAGGCACATCACGTAAGGTGAACCAATGAAAGTTGGTATGCAAGTTAAAGAGATTTTTCTCAGTGAAACTGCACAATGTAAACAAATATGTAAACATGTGACCAAGTTTGTAATGCACTTGCAGAACAACTACTGCACAAAATGGACCATAATAAAGCTAATTAGCACTCTAAATTTAATTTTGATTAAAAATAAACAACTATTATCATATCACCAAACCCTAACAATTAAAGTCTTGAAATATCCTGCTTGGCATATAATGCATATATCTCATACATTAGTTTCACCTTTTACAGTCAGCTGGAATAAATCCACTTTTGCACAGTATTCTAGTTTTTGGAGTTTCACCTGTAATCTGAACATGAACTTGCAATGGAGCAACAATAATGACACCTTGTTAACCTTTTCTTCTTAGTCCAAAACAGTGACTTTTACTTATTTTTCTTGGAAAATTTTACTTTATATTTTAGTAATGCCTCTTATCTGTTAAGGGTTTATCATTTTAGATAAATTGTTAATCTTATCATCATTAAATCAGAAAACAATATCTTTCAGTTAAAATGACACACCCTCCAGTTCAGGTCTAGTCTAACAGCAGCTTGATCCTGATGTTATTCTGTAGAAAATTGTGGGAAACAGAAACTGACTTGTTCTAAAACCGCACGTCTCATCCTGACAGCCTGTTAGCTAAGCAGGAGAGGAGCAACACTCGCTGGACTCAGCTGACATTTGTTGTTTTCTGTTTGTTGTGATGCAGCAAAGCAATTAATTATCTACTCTAAGCCTTCTCATCTTCCCACTTACAGAGCAGATTTGTCATTTAGTTTCTTGTTTAACAAGCTACAGCCCAGGATAAAGAGTACATTTCCCTGTCTGCTTATAAAAGCAGAGGTCTCAGGCATCAGAACTAGAGTGGGTTATTGTTTGAAGTGTGTTTCCTGTGTTGTGTGATGTTTCTGTCTGGCTTGATTCAGCCATCTGCTGTGCCTCTGACAGGATGCTGATGTCAGTGATTTCTGCAAAAGGTGACTGGATGATAGAAGCATCAGCAGCAGCTGTTAGGAGGCTAAAAGTTTGTTTTTGAGTGTGTTTTTGTGTAAAGTAATACATATTATTTGACTTGCTGCAAAGTTTCATGAAAGGCAATTGTACACAGAACAGGACTGATTGGCTAATTTCTAGTCCAAGCATGGCCATGCTCCATTTGAGGGTGACTGATGTGGTATACAGGTTAATAAACTAAGGACACATGATCAGTAATAAAATGTAGTTGATTGAGCTTTTCTTGAAACAAATCTCTCCAGTAACCCATAAGAAGCCAGATAGTAGGTATGCAATACTTTCAGAAGTCTTAGCTCCTCATGTGAAGGAAAAGTTGACTAATCTGGGTTCAGTTTGATGCAGCATTAACGTTTGATGGCCAGATATGTGCAACAGTTAAATCCTTTTAGTCTGTTCCTGTGTTTGTGTGTGTGGTTGTTTGTTTTTATTTTTACAAGGTTTGGAGTAAAGAGCACTTGTGTACTTTTCATTTGTCATTGTCTTTCATTATAATGAACTGATTTTTTGATTTCGTTGTAGCTATATGTTGTTGTGTACAGCACGTTCATCAAGTCGATGTGGGAAAATGCTCCGAAAATAACGTCTGATCGTAACTTTTATACAAAAGAACATTTTTAAACAGGTAAAACTTCCTTTAGCCACTTTGACTTACACTGTCCTTTAAAAACTACAGATAATTGCTCAACCTTTTTTATTCAAGGGTTTCTTTTACATGACAAATTTTTCAGATAAAAATATAATGTATTTTTTGTTAACTATGATTTCCTATTTAAAATACAATTGTTAGTATAAAATCCTGTGAGTGGAAGCAGGTTCTGAATCTCTTTTAAGATACGGGGTTAAAAATTAAGTAGTTTTAGTTGAAATCTCACATCTAAATAAAATACACCAAATCATGATTTGTCTCCCTCCCTGCAAACAGTCAACGTTGCATGGACGTGCAGATCATGTCTACATCGAGTCTGTCTGTCCAGTCTATAGAACGTCCAAACTAGGTCTTTGCACAGTTGTATTTTTTATTACCAAATGGTGAAAGTATATATTTTTAAATTGTTTTCCTTCAAAAACCTTATAAACACACAGCATCAAGACACAAAATTGATAAGAGGCAAACCTTTCGGATGGTGATGGAGTCGTGAACAATGCTCTGTGTGAAGTAGAGGACGGCATCAGGAGGAAGAGGGTGATCGTCTCTCAGGAGAAGAGCCAACAAATCTGTGGCCATGTGATCAAATTTCCAGGGCCTAACACACAAACAGATAAACAAATAGAAGTCCCTTCTCACCTAGATTATTGTAACTCCCTCCTTTTTTGGTCATCCACAGAGGTATCTGCATGAACTCCACTGGTCCAAATCGCTTCTTCTCGTATCATCACAAAAACACCCTCTTCTAGGCACATCACCCCCGTTATCCCGTGGCTTCATTGGCTAACTGCATCTCTTGGTTCTTTTCCCAACACAGCAAGAGAGTTGTTGTACCTTGTTTTGGCTAATGCTGTAGCCTTCCTCAGAGAAGGCTACTACGGAGAAGCTTCATTGTCTACCAATGAAATTCTGGGTTGATTACTAAATTGTACTCCTCACATTAGGCCATTCACAACCTTGCCCCCTCGCATCTCTCGCATCGCATACAAGTTTCTACACTCTCCTGCTTGCTCAGATCCTCAGCTTCCATCAATCTGCACAATCCCTCTGCTCATCTTGTCAACATGGGAAGTTGAGCATTAAGCAGATCTGCCCCCTCCTTGTGAAATTCACTACTAGCTGAACTCAGGAACACCACTACCCTTCACCACCTAAAGGCTAAACTCAAAACTCACCTGTTCAAGATAGCCTAGTCCTTATAACTGTAATTTGTTTATCATGGTTTTAATTTGACTGCTCTTTTATTGTTGTTTAGAACATTAGAAATCAAATTGTTGATTAGAAAGGTGCTTTAAGTAAAATACATTATGTTGTTGTTGTTGTTAATACAGTCATGTCATAACTAACTAAAGGATGCTGCCAAAAACATTTGAAGTTGGGCCTGAAAGAACAATAAAGTCCGATCAGAGCTTTGAAACCTGCACATGTTCCTGATACTCTGTGTACATGACTGCAGTCAAATATCTACTGCATAACCAAGAAGTTATTCTCTTGGAAAACAGCATACAAGTCTTTGTCTTCAAGGCAGTCCAGCAGGTCATTGACCAGCTTCTCATATTTTCTGTAAAATGAAAGAAAAAAGAAAAAATCATAATCATGAAAAGCTTAAAAATGTGTGTTTGAAATGTTACAAACTGATCGAACAAAAGGAAAAGTGGAAATTAACCAAAATTAACATTTTCATATTTAATTTGCTGAACTAACTGCAAAAAATTGCAGACAAAGAGATCCTGTTATGGAAATGTTATATTTCATTACATTAGTCCTATTAACAGATCTATTAACTGAATGTCCTGAAAGCATTCACACACACACACACACGCACACGCACACACACACACACACACACACACACACACACACACACACACACACACACACACACACACACACACACTCTTGTCCTCCCACACATACACACACACTCTCACATGATCCACTCCCAAGTTTATTTGCTTAAATAAACTACATGACCAGCTGTTCAGGGCATTTGCCCTGCACACTTGCCACTAAATCATGATTTGGTTGCATGTCTGCCTCATTGATTCTTGTCTCTCTCTCTAGCTGCAGGAAATGGGTTTATTGGTAAACATATTGATAAAATCCATGACAGGTCCAAAAAAGTTATGGAAGCAAGAAAGAATCAGGACTCCAATGGTCCAAATGATGAACTCAGCATTTGATCTGTGAACAAATTAGTCCCCACACTGGAAACTTGTTTGGCTTCCCACCTTGCAGCAACAACGTTTCTGATCCGCTGACGCTGAATTCCCTCCTTCATCTCCTCTTTGGATGACAACTCTAAAGAAGAAGATTGTGCAATTTGACTGGCTGTCTCAGCACATCTCTCAGACACATAGAGGATGAAAGGAGGCAAAAGTTACCACAATGAGATATCAGGTGAAGGATGGTTTCCATTTTTTACAAAGATGTGTGGCTCACAATGAAGTAGATGCCTATGGTGTCATATTGACGGTGAATCCTTTCAATGATGTCATCAAACAGTTGACCGATGGACGGTTTCTCCAGGATCATGGAGTGGGACAAGCCACAGCGGACCAGAGCCGACCACACTTCTCCGATGCAGTCCCAGTCTCTAGTGATGGCTGGACAAAACCCATTGTGTGTCCCCAGAATGCAGTAAAGGGCACCCTGTGGAGCACAAATAGTCCCTCCTTCATTTATTATCTTTTAAAATGGATCTGAATAATAAAAACACTTTTCTACACTCCTGTAAAAATCTAAAAGTTGCACAGAGACATTCACCATCATGTTATACAGTTTGCTCATTTACCCATCTCTAAACTGTGCAGCATAAGGCTCGTCTCAGCCTAATGGCTTTTTTCTTGACATAAACTGTTAATACTGTAAGTTGCAACTCAGTCTCAAACTCCTGAATAAGCCTTTTTGTTTTTCAGCTCTGTGAACAGATGTTTAGCTGCAGTTTTGTCTGCACAAGTGGATTATAATGGCTCACAAGTGGTAATATGGTAACTGAGATCTTATTCTCTTTGTGCACTTTTAGGATATCACAAGCATTTTTAGCAGAAATGTGAAATTAAAAATATCTTGTCTGATGTTACAATCCTAATTTTACTAAGATCCTTTTCCTTGGGTGTCGATACTTTTATGTTCTTGTTTGTAGCCTGCCTCAAAGATATTTAGTTAACAAACAATGAACAACAAAACAGAGGAGATAGAAGGACCCCTTGTCTAAATACCAAGCTGTAAATAGTTCAAATATGTGCAGAAGGGCTCAAAGTATTATGAAAGGATGAAGTACCGAGGTTGTTTGACGTTCAGTACCATGGAGAGTTCAACCAGAACACAGAAAATGGTCATGAGTTCAGGGTAAGCAAATCAAGTACTAAAAACAGATGAGAATGTACCAAGAGTGCATCAAGGCTCTTGTATTTTGCATATGGAAAGAACTATATATATATATATATATATATATATATATTACATCTGCTTTTTCTTAAAGCAAAGTCATCTATGAGGTCATCTGATGCTGTGTCACTTCTGAGCTGAGCTGATGATAGCCAGGCTGCTCAGGTGTTCTCGTGCTATAGACGAGCCTTGGGTTGAGAAGCTTCACTCAGCGGAAGCAGCTGTAGCCAGAAATCTATTTCACATTACGTCTGTTAGGCTGCATGTTTTAGCAAATCAGTCTATTAAAAAATGCAACTGAGTTGAACAGACTGAATATTTTATCTAAATGAAAAAATATAAATATATTTTTTGGTCCACAAGGGCTTTTAACTGTATGATTTTGGTATTTGTCTTTAAGTAGCTTTCTGGACTTTTCCCCTTTCAGAAATTATGTATGATTTTTCAGAAAACCGTAAAAGTGATTGTCTCATTATGTACTGTGATATAATGTAAGCAATACATCGTTTTATTTATTTTTGCTAAGCATGCCCCCTGCCCCGCAGAGCTCCGTGCAATAGGAAACTGAGCGCCGACCAGAACTAACCAATAGCGTTAGACTACCGCTTACTTGCTTCAAATTTAAAGAGTACCTCGGCTGATGCAGAGTTGATGAACTTTTCATGGACATGTATATTTTTCAAATATAAATATATGAAAACAACATGACATGTAAAAGAACATGTTTTAACTCTGTCGGCTACAGACGCACATTCATAAACAAGAAACAACAAAAGTTACCATCTAAAATAAACGAATAGAATGACTATTTGTGTGATTTGCTTCTCAGCCATCAGATGGAGCCATCGGATAAGAGACATCCCCCAAAAAGATATTTTACTGTAAGTGTGAACACCCCTGGAATAGATACATACTGGGTTTGAGGAACTGTGTATGTGTGTGCGTGTGTGTTTATGCATGCGTGTGTGTGTGCGCGCATGTGTATGTTTGTGCTTGTGTGTGTGTGTGTGTGTGTGTGTGTGTGTGTGTGTGTGTGTGTGTGTGTGTGTGTGTGTGCGTGCGTGCGTGCACCTTGAACTGCTGCTGTGTGTCCGTGGTGCTCAGTGGGGACAGTATCTGTACAATGCGGGGGACCATGTCTCTGTAACAGAAGCCGTAGGTTCCCATCGCTGTCATCAGGACACTCTGCGCCCTGCTACGCACCTGCAGGAACACAATCACAGATGACTGCATAGGGTTCCTCAGTTGGCTTCCATTTCCTCACAGCTTTTATGTGAAAGTGGGAATCAGATGAGGCCCTGATTTTTATTTTTTTTTTACCTGGCTGTACGTGCTGGTAGAAAGCAGTAGCAGATCACACAGCAACTCCTGATGAACCACTTTGTATTCAGTTCCTTCAACCACCAGATTTCTCATCTGCACACACAAAAATGCAATTTTCCCCAAATTCAAAGGGTCTATTTTATGTCACGTGTGATGCTCAGTGACCTGGTATAATGGCTGTGTGCCATGAGACAAACCTCATGCTGGAGCAAAACACGGTCAACAAGCAGTGCTCTGATGTGCTGCTTTTTCCCATGAAGCTGCAAAAAATACAAAAAGAGGATGAAAGCTTTAAATCATCCCATAAGTCACTTATTGGAGCTGACAGCAGTAAGCAGCCTCACCCCAACGTTCCCAGCTCACCAGGTTTTCCATGGACGTCTTGACAAGAGTGAAGCTTTTCCAGCGTGACTCAAACTCTTTCTTGTGAGTGCCACGGAAAAACATGAGGCCACTGATAATCTGCAGGCACACAAACAGAAGGGCACTGTGAGACCTTCTGCAGCCTAAAATATTAGATGCAGCAGTTTAAGAAGGGATCGGCACCTTAGTGATGACAAAAAGTGACTTGGTATCATCCTCTGACTGCTCCAAGATGTAATCTGGATTAGAATAATTGGAGGTGGATAAACTGTACGTTAAACATTTCAAACTGATAAATGTAAGAGTTGGAACGTGATTTGTGTTAAAAATCTCCACTCATGAAGCAGCAGCCTCATGGTTTGGCAGATGGACTCACTGTAGTTCTCCCGTGAATCATCTGGAGGGGAGGAGACACACTGACGTCCCGTGTGGACACAGAATACAGGATTGAGCTGCTTTATCACCCACTGAAACGGACAATGCTTTGTGTATGTGGGCTGTATGTTTACCAAACTCAACACCGGCATGCAGCTCAATCTCCCTCAGATTCACCAAAGAGGGCACCCTGTGAAAAGGTAAAGGAGGTGAAATATGACAAGCCTGCATTAAAATGTTTGTTTCCATACAAGCTTTAGCAGCTGCAGGCTCACAGATCAGGTACGTGCTCTCCATCCAGAGGGGGCAGCATGCTTCCAGCTCCGAGAAGGCAGTGCTGCACAATGGCAAGACTCTGCCACAACTCCTCCCTGTGAACCAAATGTTAAAAACACCACATATGACGTCTTCCTCTGCAGAATGTGTTTGTGTATGTTATGAGCCCACTTGGCAAGGCTAAATTAGCTTTTCAACACGTTGGACTGCTACAGTCAAACAGATTAGGGACATTTTTGGTGCAGACACGTCTCATTCACCAGTAATGGATGACCGTGGTTTTGTTTGTTTTGCTTGTGTGTGCGCCTGATTAGGTCTCCGGAAAACTGAGACAAACGACTGCACACCTGGTCACTGGCTGATCTCCAGAGACGTGGTGTTGGATTCTCCGCAGCTCGGGATGCAGGAGGCTGGACAAGAGCTGGAAAACAAAGTTCTCCTCCTCCTGGCTCGGCACGTGCCAACATACGCCCAAAGCCGCCACATCTCCGGCTCTGCCCCAGTCCTGCAAGAGGAAACCCAGAAAAGCTGAAGAGCTGTTGCTGCTTTTATTTCCACTGGAAAAACTGGCAGGAAATCCAGCCCAACCAGTCAACCTCAAAACCACAAACCTGTGTCCTCTACCGGTTTAAATACTTAAACCACATGTACGGGATAGGAGCAACACAAATAAAGCTCCAACCTGATCTGGGAGGAAAACTAGCATGAGACCAATTCGTTGACAAAAACTTAAAAATTAACAAGTTCTAAAAATAAGATTAAAAACATAAATACACCAGAACAGAATTTAAGCAAATGAAACTGAGCTTTTCTTCTTCCATGCTTGTTTTATTGCAGCTGATGCAGCTTTGTCCTCATGTTAGTTGTCACCTCCCTTTACAACAGCCATGCCTTTGCAGGATCATACCAATCCTACTAATAGGTGGGGGGGTGGGGGGGTGGGGGGGGGGGCAATCTGTAGGTCACATTCCATATTTTTTTTTTACCTGGCTACAAAAACACAGCCTTTAGCTCAGAAGGCATTGAGCTGTGAACAAAACCAGATATGGAGAAATCTATGAGCAGCTGACCCTGTACTGCTCACAAAAGCTAAAATAAAAGTTCTCTTCATTTTTAAACCAAGGATATCAAGAGTGCTTCACAAGAACAATGCAAATTAAAAAGACTAAAAAAGATTGTAATAAAAATGGGAAGAAAAAGGAATATTTTTATTTTTAAAATGTGAATACAATTTAAACAGAAAAGGTTGTCACAGGGTCCCGCAAAAGACAGATTTTATAGAAACACCAGCTAGTGAGGATGAAGAGGGCGAACAGGAGTTCACATGATGACTTTTCAGCTGCTTTAAATAGAGCAGAAATGGGCATGGCATTGATATAATTTCACTATTTATTTTTAAATCTCTTTTAGTTATCATTTATAATTTAGGTGTAAATAATTTTTTGACATGCAGGATGCACTCCACCTCTCCACCAATAAGGATTAGAGATAGGCACCAGTGACCCCCAACAGGAACAAGTGAGATGGACCGGGGGAAGTTCTCAGTCAGGCTCAGAGCTTTCTCAGTTCACACAGATAAGTGCACTGAGATTCTAAACTATGGTGAGTTCATGCAAGTTATTTTACAAAACAATATGTTGTGTTTTCTGATGGATTTTCTTATGGCTGCAGCAGTGTGTGTTTATGTTTATACCCGAATAGGAAGGTCCATATCAAAACCTCCTGCGGTGCTGCAGTACTCAGTGGGATAGATGAGAGACAGTGATTGGAGTGTGTGCTCCAACAGACTGCAGGCAAGTGTGTATGCCTGTCTACAGCGCAGGCGCACACACACACAGAGGATCTGCTCCAGCTCCCTTTGGTATTTCAGCAGCTGTTCACCATCCACACGGGTTACCTAGAATAACACACAGGCACGCACACACACACACACACACACACACACACACACACACACACACACACACACACACACACACACACGCACATGCATATGTATACATGTGTGGGAACATGCAATTCATCTGAGAGTTGAGTCTTAAATATTGAGGCTCTCGGGTAAATCACAGCGTCTGGCTCGGCCCACCTCGTGTTTTACTCCCCAGAGCAATAAAACAAAAGTGAAAGAGTGTCAATATGTTCTGGTTAACGACGCACCTCTCTCACATTTACGACCTTGAAGGGCGCACACAGCAAAATTATCTTCTTTTTTTCCTTTTCTCTTGCAATGCTTCACATTTTCATTGACTCTTATAAAAACAGGCGGCTACAGTAATTGGAAAATGTTGCCAAACAGATGTTTTGGGCAATTTGAAAAAAGAAAATCCTATTTTAAGATATGAAGCAGACAAAAGTAAGAGACCACATCTAAACTGAAGCTTTGGGGTTTGATTGTTTGTCTTCTCACCTCAGAGAGCAGCTGGAGGTTCCACAACAGCTCTTTGTCCAGCTCGTCTTCGTTCTGCAACTCCTCATCTACGTGGACACAAATGCTCATCATACACTAAAAAAGTAGCTGAGTTAGGACCTGCATTGTTTCCCAGAGCTTCTTAAAAAATAACACTGGGTCACATTTCTATGGAGGTTATATGTGTGACACATTCATGAGCTTTTAAGTCATGTGTTGATCAGAAATTACTTTTAGACATTTAAATCCTTCTATAACTGACGGTGTTGATACTAACTACTTAATGCTGGCACCGTTACTTGTTTGTTTGGTTATTGAGAGAAAATTTGCATCCAAGGTATTGGTATAGGAATTTTAAAATGCATATTTTTTGTTCTCACAAACTTAGTTTTCATTTTTAAACACAGCTACGTGTAAATGTTTTGATAAGCAAAGCACCTAAATTAAAGTGATGGTGTGTATTTTCTCTGGCAACATGGAGCAGTACACACATATGGTATTTTTGTGTTGGAGTTTATCCCTGACCAACCCATGACGTATTACCCCGGCTTTCCACAGGAGCCGTCAGCAGCACGTTACTGCAGCAGCACGTCATAGCTGCTGATAGGAACCGCTGTGATCAACAGAACCTTTTCCACTGGAGCTGTCAGCAGCGCGAGTCGGCCGCGTCTCAGGAGCAGCATGTCGCGGCCTTTACGTGCCGGTTCTATTTTCTACGCGCGACGCCTCTGAAACGGGTCAAGTTCGACATTTTTGGGGAAGGAAAGACAGGAAATCGGACACGGAAATGGAGAGAAGCTACCGAGATTTTCAGAATAAAGAACGTACTGCCTTCCGGTCGCTTTACTTTTAAAAAAGGTTACTTACTGTGCGTCCCCGTGAGAAGTTATCACCTAGCTAGCGGTCTCATTTGTTTTTCAGGTCCGTATTGGCGATTATAAAATGGACAGAACATAAAACACAAACCATGTTGTAAGATTCTCCTGCTTATTGTTGTGTTTACTGACGAAGTCACTCGTGTGACTTCGTGCTCGGTCGGTGACAGCTGCTCCCCTGCTGCTTTGCGTCTCGTGGGAAGGGCCAAGCAGCAGCTTACAGGAGCAAGACGTGCTGCTGCAGTAACGTGCTGCTGACGGCTCCCGTGGAAACCCGGGGTTAGGGCCAAAAATCACTGGGAGCGCAACCTTCAGCAGAATAACCAGCACGTCAGACTCCCTTTCATCACTGGCAACAAGCGGAAAGGTAAATGTTTTTTGTCCTCACGGGCTCCCGTAGAAAGAAACATGGTGTCTAATATGGCGTCTCCCAGAGACTTAAACCCGCTCCCATGTATTTTAGACCCAATCTTTATGGTTACATTTTACGAAGCCGCCAATATTTTCATTTCGATGGATATTTCCAGAGAATAATTTTAAAATCTACACATTTTCTCTTTAAGTTTCAAGATTTTAGTATTTAAAAATCTAATTTCAACACATCAAGTTAAGTTAAACTTATACAAAGTCAAGTCAAAGTGGGAAAAATACATCTATGGAAAGAAATCTTGTCAACTAATTACCCAAGAGATCTAACACTGATGGCAAATGAAGCTGCTAAGTATTGAAAGTGTATACAGTTTTCATAGCAGGAAATAGAGTGATAACTATGTTTAGTTGCTGTTTCAGACTTAGTTTTGCTGAATGATTTTATTATGACTGAGATGAGACATGATGTTGAAGGATCTCAGTCATCCCGGTCATGGTAATCCAAAGCGGTTGGAGTAAAGGTAACTGGACTTCTTTGGTTTCTTTTGAAGACATTTTGCTTTTCATCCAAGGAGCTTTGTCAATTCTGACTGGAATATGGGAGAGTCAAGCTTACAAGTGGTGGCTGTCTATTGGAGGATCTTGTGTGACGTCACTGTTTGCTTCTTGCATTTCATCACGGGATTGTGTGGCAAGAAACAGTGCATTTTGTCTATAATTCAATAGTTTTGCATGTTTGGAGGAAGATTAAGAGAAACAGATGGACCATTCTTGCTGTGTGGTTGATTGTTCGGCCTGTGGGAGACTTGATTAAAAGTTTTAGACAAGTGTCCATAAAGAACTGCGAATTACGAAAGAGATGATTGCGGGTGACCCGTACTATCCAAACAAATCCTGGATTGCTACAGTAACGGACAGTTTGTGATGCTCATTTAGTTCATGGTAAGCCCTTGTAACCAAGTATTTAATTAGAGAAGATGTTTTTAAAAACATTCATCTCCAGGTATTTTTAAATCCATGGAGTTTTGTTGTTTTTCGTGTTGATTCTGGAGTTGCCACCCGAGATCATTATAATAATACATAAAGAAATAAATAAGGACACTGATTCATGAAGACTTGCCCGGTTTTGCATTAGCAGTGAGGATTTATCAGGTTTCTTTGGCCGTCACCCACAGGTGATGAGACTGATGCTGTGGCTCTGCTCGTTGGGTTTGACTCCTGCTGTTAGCACGATCACGGCTTTCTGTTTTGCAGAAGACATCGGTCCAACTTTCCTTGAAATAAAATAATCGCAGGCCTCCAGAGTTTTGAAAGCCTTCATTTTCATGAGTGAAGGGACCTGAGCTTTCTGTTAAACAGGAATAAATGTCTCCCCGGCAGATTTGTGGAAGTAACACTGGCAAATCAGACCAACGTTTTCCATCATCCAAGAGCTCATACAGCCTTTTAATCATTTAAATTTTGTCTTCAATGCAGATTTTATGCTTCTCTCTAAACATCCTTCTGTCTTCAGAAGTATGTCAGGGATTTCACCTGCAAACCTTGAAAGTGTATGTCGCGTATTGATAGCTATACGTTTGACAGCTGCTCGCGCATGCACACAAAGATGAACACACATGTCAACAAAGATCCTCCTATTGGTGCTTATTGAGCAGAAACTTTTATGAGCACCCCTCCTTCCTATGCCCCGAGGAGTCGTTGGAGTGGTTAGCCTCCACTGTGTGGAAATTGTTGCATTGGTTAAATGCAGGAGGGTGTGACCTAGACTGAAACTGTTTTAGAGATCTGTTCAGAGCTGCTTTATAGGTGCTAGAAAGGTGAAACCTGAGGCCTCCTCCTCTATCTATCTACTTTCTCCTATGTAGAGGTCTGGACAGTACTCAATGCATCACTCAATAACATGTTCTTTTTTGCATGTGCAATTATACAACTAACAAGATGTTGGAAAAATGCCCAGGAGTTGCACGAGTAACAAACACACAACAAGAATGGATCAAGTGTTGCCATGAAAACAAAGCTCCCTGAATCCCAACCTGATAAAACATCTGTTTGCTGCTCCAAAAGGTAAACAGATACCAGAAAACCACAACACAGAAGAAATGATTCTGCTGCTGGTGTTCAGGTCCAGGTCAGGACCTGCACCAGCCACGAGGTTCTGTCTGTCCTCCCTGACAGTTCTGAGCTGTTCTTGTGCCTTAAATTAATATTTACCAATAGCTTTAAAGTACTGGCTGATCATTAAGATCTGAATATTATTTAAGTGTTATTTTAAATAATTTTATCTAACTAGCATCTAGAAGGCTGATATGAATACATGGAAAGAATTACTGCAACCTATAAATTGAATGCTTGTTCTGCAGATTTCATTCCTCACTGAATAAACAGTTGAATGATCCTATTCATAGGAGCCTCGAGCATCATGTGAGCATCTTGTCTCTACACGGCTTATGTATTCATGTTCCTACACAACTGCTCTACATGTGTGTAGTGTGGTACTGACTTAGTTCTATGGGAGATGATGCTGCAGCAGTGAGGGACGAACAGACGGAGAGACTCAGCAGGATGACACTGCAAATACACACATGCACATTCACGCGCGCACGCGCACACACACACACATTAGATGCTCAAGGAAAAACAAGAGCATGCAGGAAATGAGAGGAGTGATTTAAGTAAATGTATCTAAGCTTCATAAAAAAATCTGTAATGTTGTAATACCTCAGTAGAGTTTTTATGTAACTATTGTTAATAAATATGTGACAAGATTTTGAACTAAAGCCACAGTTGCATTTTTACAAAGAAAATTTGATAAAGACCACAGTACCTTTACTGCGGCTCTGCACATGTCAGCCACCATTCTGCCCGACACACACGTCTCAAAGATCCTAGATGTTGCAAAGTTATACAACTTCTGCAACGCAACCTGATGCAAGAGCAAACGTTTAAAGATTAGATGATGTTTACTACAAATAAATGCTAATCAAGATTGAAATTTCATACAGATACATTCAATGTCCACATTTCTGATTCATAAATAACACCTTAACAGTCCTCAACATCCATCCATCCATCCATCCATTTTAACTGTTTATCCAGAGTTGGGTCACGGGGCAGCAGCCTAAGCGTAGAGGCCCAGACTTCTCTCTCCTCAGCAATCCCAGTAGTATTATCAAAATTGTAGTTTACAATCATCTAAATTAAATGTGTGGCTGAAGGCTGAAACACTGAAGTCCACACAGTCCTCTGCAATATTGATAATGCAATAATGATACATCTCGTGGAGCACAAGTACGTATTTACACCTAACTGCTTTACTTATAGGTCAGATCATCTTCCTCCTTCTAAGAGGCTAGGTTATCCTGAGTTTTGTCTGTAGTTATGCTGCTATAGGCTTAGACTGCTGGAGGACATACTGACCACTTTCCACACTCTGCTGCTTTCTTCAACCACTACTCTCCAAATGCATTATTTCCTGTTATTTCAGCTGTTAACTTTATCTTTTCTCACACAACAAGTCAGTGACTCGAAGCAATCTGATGCATTTCCTTAGATTAAAGTATTTAACTAATCGGCATAATAACTTGAACTTGATGCACTGATAGGTAGGTAAGTTCAGTTGGAATGCTTACTTTGTAACGTGCCTTGATAAGACTTGTGTTGTGAATTGGTGCTTTCTAAACAAACTGAACTGATATGGACAGCAGTGGTTTCCTTTAGGAACTTGGTTTCTGACTAAAAGACACAAACATACCTTCAGTTGTTGCTCATTGGTAATGCGATAGTCAACACAGTCAAAATACCTAGCCATGGATTACTCTGTTAACCTGGCCTGTTTAATCCTGCACAAACTAGTCTGGTTACTCACAGGCAGAGAGGCACATGAGGGGCGGGACTAACCAGCTCAAAAATAGCCAATCAGAAAAAAGGGGGAAATGCTGACTGTACCGCGCAACGCTGTAGTTTTTTTTTGCTGCAGTCAAAAACAGTGTCTGGCAACAGTGCAAACATCTTTTTTTCCACATCTGTGAAAGGTGATGCAGCCTCTGACAAAAAAAATTAGATACATACAGATCGCTCTGTAAAGATGGGACCAGGAATTCTGGGAAATCCTGAAGAATACCTGACCTTTGACCCTAAACAGGATGTTCATGGTGGAAAACCATCCAATGCTGCTTAATTAAAACAGTTCTGTAAAGAAGAATGAGCCATACTTCCCCAGAGCGATGTGAGAGACGTGTTACCTGTTATCACAAATGCTGTGTTGCAGGTGTGGATCTAGCTCCATTGCTCATATCAAAACGTCCAATATTTTAAATGTTTGCAGCGTGCAGCAGGAGCTGATAAAGAGCAGGTCCGAGTACATTGAAAGGTTGTTGTGGCTAAGATAAGCCTGTATCTGTGTGTATTCGTGCAGTACCTTGTATATTTCAGTGGAGCACTGCGTTAAGATTGTGCTAACAGTAGAGGACAGTCCCAGCTCCACCAGGCTCTCCAAATGAGTCTGGGTATCTGTCTCCATCTCATCTCTCGTCTGTTCCAGCGTACTACTGTCTATCAGAGCAAAACACCTGCACGAGCACACAAGGACACACACAAACACACAAAACACACACTTAAAACACTTGTCAGTGATGAAAATGTCAACAACGGTATGATTAAAAAACCAAAAAAGGCTCTTTCACTCTCAAGGCAGAGAGTCTAGTGCATTTCAAACAGCAAGACGCATTCGTATTCAGACGCTGACAACAGAGCTTCACAGAGTGACAGTCTGACTTGCTAATTTATCTCTACCTGTCCAAGAACTGCAGAACGAAGTCTTCAAACCCAGCTGAGGCAAAGCACAGATCTTTTTCAATCTGTGGAGGAGAAACGGAGGTAATGTGTTTGTATAATACATCTGCTCTTTGGTTTTTTTCAGCTTGAGTTACAGAAAATCACTTTGACTTTTAGCTAAATGTGCTTTTTGTACATGAGCCAAATGGTAAACCTGCTGAATCCTTGTTCAGTTAGTGTTCCTTTAAACTCATCTATGGCTATTAAGTAATGATGAAATAAAGAAAAGACAGTAAAAAAGGTCTTGTTTATTTCCTGTAAGGTTTTGATCTTCATAGAGACTTTAAGGGTCTAGCTCAAAGAATGGTTCAGCATGACTTGTAGTGATTAATTCCCTGTGTAAACAACTCCAGATCCTTTTGTAGTACAAAATGTAGCTTTAGCCTTCATTTCTGACACATTCCTCCCCCACGCCCCTGCAAAGAAACAGCGCCCGCATTGATACTTTAGACAATAAAGACTATTAGCTTGACTAAAGATGTTTTCACTTGTGATTTTCTTTGATACTGTGTACACACACTTCCTAGATAAAGTACATCCCCCCCCACATCAAAATTAAATGGTAACAAGATCAGGCAAAGTAAGTAAAACTTCAACCTATACTTTTGGACTAATACTACGAGTGTTGGCTTCTGCTTTGTTTTCTTTTTCACTGTTTTACACAAAGTGGAAATTCTGTTTGTTATTATTTATGCATTTATTCATCTAAGTGTGCTCTATGAAATGTTATGGTTCAACAAATAAATAAATAAATAAATAAATAAATAAATAAATAAAGCAAGCAAGCAAGCAAGTAAGTAAGTAAGTAAGCCATAAGCAGAGAGTCATGCATTGATATTTTCTGTGGGCATTTCTAAAGTAACTTTCTGATAAAGTCTTGATCTCATGTCCATATAAGTGCAAAACACAGAATTACATAAAAAAGTATTTACTTTAGAGTCAAAAGTTTTTCTCACTAAAATTGTGTGGGTGTATGGTTCTAATGCAGAATAAATCTTAGTATAAGGTTAAGTTCGACAGTTTCAAGTGTGTTTCTCCTGAAATATGATAAATAATCATTTCATTAATGTGATGTTGATAGCAGTATATTCCTTTTTTTTTTTTTTTTTTTTTTTTTTTTTTTTTTTTTTTTTTTTTTTTTTTAACGTGTCCTGTCTGGCTGTGAAGCAAGCAGAATTGATGTCTGAATGCTGGTAACAAGCCTTACAGTTTTACTCTCAGGTGGAGCATCAGAGCATCTGCTTTTAATGTCTCAGGTGGAGCATCAAAGAGTCTGCTTTTAATGTCGCACCTGATATTTAAAACTTTATTGTTATTGTTTTTGAATGCTTTGTAATTTCGACCAGACACGGAGACAGAGGTGAAAGAGAAAGGAAAAGAGAAAAGGTGGGGAGAGAGGGGGTTAGGTGGGGGGGGGATTCAACAAAAATAAACAATAATGAACAAGAGTCTGCTTCTAGACCTGCAAAATGAGACGAGAAAAAAGCAAAACATAACAAAAAATGGGACACAACACCAATATAACAAAATCAAGCTATCACTGCGTCAACTTGATGAAGAAATATATAATCAATCATTGTTTAACTAAACAGTCACACGATAATATACCACAGTGCATTGAGTGCCCACCATAGTCTTAAGACATGTGTTGAACGTGCCCAAGCCCATACTTATGAGAGCACCATGTGAGCACCTGTGTGTGTACACGCGCTTGTTTATGTAAGGTTTATCTATAGGAGCGTCCAATAGAGAGTGTGAGGGACCACAGATCTGCCCCCCAAAGACGCGTAGGAGACGGGGGGGAGCTCCAAGTCCCAGAGATCCAGGCGCTGCCCCAGAACACAGGAACCCCAAGGAGCCCGCAACCAGAAAGGCCCCCGCCCCCCTCGAGAGGCACAGAGGATCGCCCCGGGGGGCCACAACCAGCAGCCGGCAGAGCCCCTGGAGATATCAGCGGCAAGTCCTCAGGCCTGCCCGCAGCCTCCCACCCCCTAGCCGGCCGAGTCCGGGACCCAGCGACCCGGGACCCAGGGGCGACCACCCCCGCCGGGGACCCAGCAGAGCCCAGGGACCCAGACCCCCCCAGGCCGCCACCGGGATTGATCAGGCAGATGCCAAAAATCTTAAACTCCCTGACCCGGGAGCCACGAACACTCAGGCAGACCAAGGCATCACACCCACACCAGGTGTGACAGGGGGGAGGGGAGACGAAGATCTATATCATCAAAGGAGGTCCCAGGAGAAGGGAGGAGTCAAAGACCCCACCTGACATATACAGTCATACACAAACACAGTCACACACTCCCTCCCTCATGCTCACACATGCACATACAACCAAAGACTTACAAAAATACACGCCGGACACCCATTCATGCTCCCCATACACACCCTATTCACTCTGGTCCCGGTAATGCTGCACATGGGGTACAACCACCACCGGTTACCAGAGTTTGACCCTTTCTGCTGGGGTGCTGATGAGCAGGCTCCCCCG
Source organism: Nothobranchius furzeri (assembly GCF_043380555.1). NCBI lineage: Eukaryota > Metazoa > Chordata > Actinopteri > Cyprinodontiformes > Nothobranchiidae > Nothobranchius > Nothobranchius furzeri. Next base: position 43,495,289 of record NC_091756.1, on the reverse strand, counting down.
CCCACCGCCGAGCACAGCAACCCACCACCCCAGACCCCAACCAGACGGCCAGATCTCCCTCCTAGTCTCCAGCCCCAGGCAGCCAAGCAACAACAGAGGTGTGCTAAGACCCCCTGGTCTCCCTCCACCTGCTCCAACATAGTGTTGTGTGTTAATGAGGTGTATTCTATTGCTGTGGTGAGCGGGCAGTGCGGGCATTTTCTGGCCTATGCCAGCTGATGCCACTGCACCACCCTACTTGCACCCACAGCCCTTGGTGTCTAAATGCAGTTTAAAATTCGAAGTGGGCACCGGCACTCGGGAGGAGGCTGAGAACTCCCCCTGCCAAGTGCCGTTGAATGTGCTCACTCCCAAGGCCCTAAGTGTATGTTTGCATGGAATGTCGTCGGTGGAAGTGCATAAGGTGCAAATAAAATTGGGGGGCAGGAAGCCACAGGAATGCGGAAATGGGGTCCATACCCGCACTCCTCGACTTGTCCACCCCCCAAGGTCCTATGTGCATGTTTGTGTGATGATGTGAGGGAGCAGGAGGAGAGAAATAAACGGGGATGGGGAGGAATGGCTGGTAGGGCTTAGCCCTCCAGGGAGCCAGCTCCCCCACTGACCCCAATAGGCACCTCCGTTGTCATACCGCCGCCCAGGGCATGGAGACCCCAGCCCATCCTGCCAGGGCCCAAAGCAGCAGCATCACAGAGCCCCACAGAGCCCGAGGGAGCCGACCCAGCCCCACCCCAGCAGAATATCTATGCCCATCCCTGCATTTGCACAACTTCCAGAATATATAAGACATAAGACATCCAGGTAAGGTTGGGTCCTCCCCCTCCTGGACCTCCCCCTCCCCTGTGATGGGACAACAGAGGAGCCAGGGCCTGCCCTACGCCCCCGAACCCGGGCCAGGTACTTCTGCGTATTCCTGCCTTCTTCCCGGCAGCGTACATGTAGGGACCCGACCCCCAAGGCCCAGCCCAGATCCCCACACGGGGCCGGCCACCCCAACACCCCGAGCCCCCAGGCCCCCACCCAGACCCACCCAGGGGCAATGCAGCCGCCAGGCAGTGACCCATGGCCGCCGCCAAGACCTCCAAGGGGCTCCACTCACAACCGCCAGCAGTACACCCCCCGAGGCAACCCAAGCACCTCCAGAGGGGGGGAACGGCCCCCCAGTGCCAGACATCCCCAGTGAACCCATCCCCAGGGAACATCCAGATACTCCAAACTCAGACCCTCCACCCCCCCACCCACACCATCCCGCAGGACATCATCAACGGCCCCCCATCACCGCTATGTGATGGAACCGATCAAAGGAGCCCAGAGAGATTTATTTGAAGTGGAAGCAGAGGCTAAATCAAGTGCAATATGATCTAACAAAAGATTTCTATACTGGTTAATGCAGAGATTTTCTCTATTTTTCCAATTCAAGAGGATAGTTTTCTTAGCGATGCATATGGCAGTCAGAACCACGTGAACCAAAGATTTTTCAATCGGGACATCATCCAGGTTTCCCAGTAAACAAAGAGAGGGGGTGATTGGGATATGACATTTCAGAGACTTTGACAGGTCTTCACATACTCTACCCCAAAATTCCTGGACAGGTGGACAGGACCACAGTGCATGAACGTAATTGTCAGGAATGTTGTTTGTGCAGTGTGTACAGATGTCAGACGACACAAACCCCATCTTGAACATCCGATGACCTGTATAGTGTACTCTGTGTAGAACTTTGTACTGAATTAATTGTAAATTGGGGTGTCTGATCATTTTAAAAGTTTTTAAACAAGTTTGGGACCAGAAGTTCTGGTCAAAGCTGACTGATAGATCCACCTCCCATTTTTCAATAGGGATTGCTATTCTATCGTCTATTTTGGACAGTGTCTTATATACTTTAGACAGTAGTTTAGGGGGTTTGAGATTGCAGAAGTCTAAAACCCTTGGCGGGGTTTGTAATTCTATTTTATTGAGCTTAAATTTTTGTTTGACTACAGATTTGATTTGGTGGTATTCTAAAAAGCTATTCTTTTCTATTCCAAATTGGGAGACTATTCTATTAAATGGGATGAAGTCCAATCCTTCATATATGTTTTCCAGGTATAGGATTCCTTTATTTTTCCAGTCCAGAAGGTTCATCATTTTATTATTTTGCAAAATATCAGGATTATTCCAGATAGGTGTGCGTCTGCATGGTACTAGTGAAGACTCTGTCATTTTAAGATACTCCCACCATGCTGTCAGAGAAGTGCTGATACTAATACTGTTGAAGCCTTCATGTTTTCTTACGCTTGAGCTAATAAATGGTAAGTCTGAAAGCTCTATCGTATTGCAAATTGTCTGTTCTATGTCTAACCAGGACTCATCTAGTGGGTTATCTTGCAACCATCTTGGTATATATTGCAGCCTGTTGGCTAAAAAATAATAATAAAAGTTGGGTAGATCCAGTCCTCCTCTGTCTTTGCTCTTCTGAAGCGTTTTTAAGCTAATTCGTGGAGGTTTATCCTGCCAGAGGAATTTAGTAATTGAGGAGTCCAGAGATCTAAACCAGTCAGCTGGTGGTTTGTTTGGGATCATTGAAAATAAGTAATTTATTCTGGGTAAGACCATCATTTTAATTGTAGCAACTCTTCCCATCAGTGATATTGGTAAGGATTTCCATCTAGCAAGATCATCCTCCACTTTCTTTAAAAGTGGGATGTAGTTTAATTTGGTTAGATCTGCTAACTTGGGAGAGACATTAATTCCCAGGTATGTGATATTACCTGACTCCAGTTGAGTATTAAGTAAATTGACAAAAGAGAAATTAATTGGTAGAACTGTTGATTTTAACCAGTTTATAGAGTAATCTGAAACTTTTGAAAAAGAGTTTATCAGTTCTATTGAATGAGACAGAGACGATTGAGAATTCTGGAGGAAGAGTAAAACATCATCTGCATAAAGACTGATCTTATGTTCTATTTTATTACACTTTATCCCTTTAATACCTGTTGTTTGCCTAATTGCTGCTGCTAGTGGTTCGATAAAGATAGCAAACAGTGAGGGGGAGAGTGGGCATCCCTGCCTGGTCCCCCTCTGAAGACAGAAGCTAGCTGATATTTGGTCGTTCGTCCTAACACGTGCAATTGGCGAACTGTATAATGTTTGTAGCCAGTTTATGAAGAAGTTCCCAAAACCAAATTTATGTAAAGTTGCAAATAAGAACTTCCAGTTAACTCTATCAAAAGCCTTTTCTGCATCTAGAGATAATATACTAGTTTCTATGTTTCTACTGTAAGAGAAATCTATCAAATTAAATAATCTACGCGAATTAGTGGACGACTGTCTACCCTTTATGAAACCAGTTTGGTCAGGGTGTATTAAGAAGGGGGTTACCTTCTCTAATCTTTTTGCCAGGGCTTTACAAATTATTTTGAGATCAACATTAATAAGAGAAATTGGGCGATAGCTGGTTGGAAATGCTGGGTCTTTGCCTGGTTTTAACAAGAGACTAATATTGGCTGAGTTCATGTTTGGCTGTAATCTGCCGCTCTCTTCGATTTCCCTCACCATTCTGAAAAATGTTGGAGCTAAAATGGTCCAGAATTCTTTGTAGAACTCTGCTGGGAACCCGTCTGGACCTGGAGCTTTCCCATTAGTCATGGATTTAAGGGCTTCCTGGAGCTCTGCTGATGTTAGTGGCGAGTCCAGGACTGCAACTTGGCTGTCTGTTAATTTAGGAAGTGTTATCCTATCAAGGAACTCATCGATCTCGTCATCTGATGGGTTTATCTGTGGTGAGTACAAAGTTTGGTAAAAGTCTCTGAAAGTGTTGTTTATTCTTTCAGGGTCATAAACTATATTCCCAGTTGAGTCTTTAACAGCAGATATGGTAGTTTTCTCTTTATTAATTTTTAATTGGCTGGCCAGAAATTTACCGGATTTATTACTATGTTCAAAGTTTTCTATTCGTAGTCTTTGTGCTAAAAATTGTGTTTTTTTGTCAATAATTCCATGAAGTTCTAATTTAGCTTTACGTAATTTGCTCATTGACTCTTCTTCTGTGGATGTCTCTAAAGACTTAATGATTTCTTCTAACTCCTGGATACGTTTATTTTCTGTTTTTTTCTTATGTGATGAGAAAGAGATTATTTTACCTCTCATCACTGCCTTTCCTGCCTCCCAGAGAATAGATGCTGATGTTCCAGGCAGGTCATTATGTTCTAAATATAAAGCCCACTCCTTTTTAAAAAATTCTATAAAACCTTCATCTTTAAGCAGTGATGTATTAAACCTCCAGTTTTTGCTTGGTGGGATTGCTTTCTTGTTTACTAGAGTTAAAGAAACCGGAGCATGGTCGCTGACAACAATAGGGTGTATCTCAGTGTCTGAAATGTCAGCCAGCAATGAGCTGCTGACTAGAAAATAATCCAAACGTGAATGAGAGTGATGGACGTGTGAGAAAAAAGTATACTCTCTACGGTTAGGATGAAGAGATCGCCATGCATCACAAAGCCCATAATCACTCATGTACTGTTTAACTATATAAGTGGATTGCCAATTGCGCCGAGTCCCAGCTGTACTGAGCCTGTCTAAGGAATGCATCCAAAGATTAAAATCACCTCCAAGTATAAGTGGACAGTCCAAGTGTTCGGAGAGTACAGAGAAAAAATTATGAAAGAATGGAGGGTCATCAATATTTGGACAGTATATGTTCACAATACATAAGCGTTGGTTCTGTATAGTTATTTTTAACATTATAAATCTACCTTCTGGATCAGAAACTGTGTCCAGTACTGTGAAATTGATGTTTTTGTGTATTAAAATAGCTACCCCTCTTTGCCTAGAGTTATAGCAGGCAGAGAACATGCTGGGAAACTCAGGTGTTTTAAGTTCATCTGCCGATGTGGCAGATCTATGAGTCTCCTGTAATAATATTACGTCTGCTTGCATTCTTTTTAACTGATCAAAAATCTTTAATCTTTTATCTCTTGAGCCAGTTCCATGTACGTTCCATGAGACAAATCTTAGTGCACCCATAGATGTGTGTGTGAGTAGCTAAAATATGACGCCTTCATGTGAATAAGATGGAATAAGTATCTAAATGTATAAAATAGTATGTTAATAAATAACAGAAAAGTAAATAATAATAAGGATACAACAGTGTTTGTGGTTGTATTATTTGACGCATAAATTATGATATTGTGTTGTGACTTAAATATATCCATGTGTGTGTGTGTGTGTGTGTGTGTGTGTGTGCGTGTTCCTGTGTGTGTGTGTGTGTGGGTCTGTGTGTGCATGTGTGTGTCTGTGTGTGTGCGTGCGTGTGCGTGTGTGTGTGTGTGTGTGGAGTCTGACGCAGTGTTGGAAAGTTGTGTGGTTGTGCCATACAGGTGTAAAGAAGCAACAAAACTCTGAAGGAGACGGTTTTGGACCTTCAGGCCCGTAGCATGAGGGATAATTTGGTGTTTGCAGGTCTGTCGGAGGAGGTGGGAGGGGCCGAGGACTGCGAACGCACTGTTAAACACTTTCTCCAGACCCAAATGAAGATACCCGAAGAAACGGTAAAAAACATCACCTTCGACCGAGTACATCGCCTTGGAGCTAAAAGAGGGGACAGCAGACGACCTCGTCCCATCGTGGCTAAATTTGAACATTTTAAGCAGAAGGATCTGGTTAAAAGTCACGGAAGAGAGCTCAAAGGCAAAGACTTCAGCGTTAATGACCAGTTTCCTAAGGAAATCCTGGATCGGCGCAGAGTTCTCTTTCCGCTGCGTAAAAAGTTTATCCAAGATGGGAAGAGAGCTGTCATCTCAGTGGATAAGCTTTATGTGGATAATAAACTTTACAAGGAGCGAGGAGTGACAGACTGGCTGTATTAGCCCAACATCAGGTCAGACCTTTATTTTTCTTATCAGATTCACTGGGTTTGAGCACGTCAGTAATAAACAGCTGCTAGATCCGTGTTTTAGATGATGAGTTCACCTGTTCATCATCACCTCACACCCCATCACCTTTTCTTTTTAGTTCTTTCTTCTTTTTTAACCTGTTTCTGTATTTTCCTTTCCTCTTTTTATCTGCTTCTTTACACCTGGATAGCAGTATATTCCTAAATCATTGCGAGCAAGCAACATTTTTGTGTTGGAGTAAGACCTTACCAATGATGGCCATTGGGGTCAAAATTCCCTGGGAGCGCAATCTCCAGCTAAACAAGCACATCAGACTTCCTTTCATAGTAACGAGTGAAGAGGTAAATGTGTAGAACAACGTTAATGAATGGTGAAAGTTTTGTAACCATGTATTACAAATCTGCCAATGCAGTTTGTCCTTAATGGGCTCCCGTAGAAAAACATGGCATCGAAAATGGTGTCGCCCAGAAACATAGGGTGTTTCTCAATGTCAAGGAACCTTGCTTTGATGTTTTGGTCCTGCCCTGGTTGCCCGGGAGATACATCATCAGGATCCACCAAGGTGTGTTCCAATGTTCATGTTCTACTGAGACGTCTGTTCTCGGTTACTACTAATTGTAGCTATCAGGCTGATATCTAAAATGTTTTTTATATCCAAGAAGTTATCTATGGTTGGTTGGTTGGTTAGTAGTTGCAGCTTTGGTGGCTAGCAGGTACTAACCTGCTTATATATTTAATTTAACCAATATATACACAATGTAAAAGTAAAAGGCTTGTTATACATTTACATTGAAACTTATACATATAAAATATAATGTTACCACAAGTGGTGTAAGATGACCGCAGTGGAAGCCGAGGTCTCGTGAGGTGTGTCTGTCCATTTAACTGTTTTCTTGGACCAAGGAAGGACAGTGTCCTTGTGAGCATGGCGCCTGGCCTCGCAAGACATCGCCTGACTAGGCCAGGCGCCTTGACATTGAAAAACACCCTTAGACCCGCTCCCATGTATTTTAGACTTGATATTTATGGTTATTTTAAATGTGTTGTATATAATAATATATAAGCTATGTAGCACTGCAGGAACCTCTATGAAATACATAGGACATTTTTCAGGATGGCAGCAACATAATTTATCTTGGTTTCAATACTATCCATTAGCTTCTCAGTTCTGCTTGACACAAATGCTTTTTGTCTAAAGAAAAGCTGATTGGGAATCTATCTTCAAATAAAATCGTATTTAAAATTTTTATTCAAAACACTCATCAAAAATGGCTGCAATACCCCTTTAGATGAACAAAATAGGGATGAGCGAAAACAGCTACAACATGGGATTTTCACTCTTTGATCTTTGCACAGACTGAGAAAAACAACATATTATAAACAGCTAATTAGTGACGTTTAAGACTCCAGATGACAGACTGTGTTGTTTTTAGGGGTCACACAGACAATAAAGCTGTTTCCAGTCCTTGTGCTAAATTGAGCTGACTTCTGCATATTTACAGAACCAACACCAAAGTGACTGGAGACTTCTCATCTAACCATAAGAAAGAAAAAAGATCCATACCTCAGCTGAGGTGTCACATTACCCGTATTAAAAAAAGATAAAGGAAAAATTCTTGCATTTGTTTTTCAAGCTGTGATGTAAAACTCTGAAAATAGAAAGAGCTCAGATAAAGAGGCTGGATTCCACCTGTGAGAGGACTAATAATGATGATGTAGATAAAAATACAGCTTTAGTGCCCAGATTTCCCCATAACTTTGTTTTACTTTAGCTCAGCATCAATGAACATAAAGTACCTGCTAGATGAAATAGCTAAGATTGTGAGACATTTCAGTGCCAGTTGTGTTTGGGGATGATTCTTTTTTACTGTGCCTATTTGAACATGTACCTTGAGTTTAATCAAAGCCTGGAGAGAAACGTTTTAATTTAACTCAGACTGTGAACAAACTTCTGATTTAACAGCTCTCTAAAAACCGATATACCAATTATAAAGTAGCACATAAAATTAACAACACATTTAATTTCAAATCCTAATGGTAAAAACACGTTTAGAAATCTAAATGTGCAAAGTTAAACACAAGTGTTTAGGATAGAATCTAAATGTATGAAGCTAATATAACAAATACGACTGCCGTAAAGCAAAAGTATCTTACCCAAGAAAATGTAAACAACATGATGACGTTTAAGTTTAAAGGTGTGGGAAACTTGTTGAATCAGTACATTTGCAGTGGTCTCTCGTAACAAGCCTTGAACGTTTTGCTCTGGGGAACAGGATCTGGAGTCTTATTTTCTGATGTTTGGACATCTCACCTCTGATTGGCTAACAGCAGCACGACTACCACTCATTTTGATCTGCAACGCTGATGTTTTATCTCCACAAAAAACAACACAAGCCTAGAAGAGTGCTGCTGTGTGGTAGAGTTGCTAATGCTAATGGTTAATTTCTACTAACTGAGACACTGTGTGCTTTTCTCTGGATGCTAAACCAATAACAGCCTTCCCCATTATGAAGATGGGTGAGTCAATGGATGTTTAGTGACGGTGTGACGTAGATCTGTCAGGCTTTTCTAATCCTAGAGTTTCTATTATTATTATTATTTATTTATTTATTTAATTATTTTTATTTCTATTTTCTATCAGAAGCTAATGCAGGAGATAGGTGCAGGAGACTTGTCATTTTCAGCCTGCATGAAAAAACTCAGAGTGACCAATTATAGTCAGGAATAATCATTTAAAATGTTTTTTCAGTGAGCCACACCTTTAAAATAGAATAGAATAGATCCGCTCTCTTAGATCTGATACTCCCTTATAGTAGGATTGTGTGACTCAGTTATTTATCAACATTCCTGTGTATATTCTTCATTCCTACTGTATTCATAATTGACTCATATTTAAACTGACTCATACAATCTTATCCTCTGAGGGATTCCGAGACATTCAATATGGGATCTTTTTCACCTAGTGTTTATTTTGATAGCTGTAAAATGGAAGTTGACTAATTAAATTAGCTTAAGGTTTAACAGATTAAACCACATTTCTAATTTAATTTCAACAATTATCTATCTATCATCTGTCCATCTATCATCTATCTATCTATCATCTATCATCTATCTATCTATCTATCTATCTACACTGTAAAACCTAACAGCTTACCTTAATAAACAAAGTGAGTTGAAATAATGTATTTCCCTGAAAAGTTTGCACTAACGACTTCTGTGAAGTTCACCTTACTCAAAAGTATCAAACCTAATTACTAAAACTGATTTGATCTAAATTGATTTGAGTGGAGTGAGTGGAGATAAGAATGGTTTAAGTTATGTAAACTTAGTAGAATTAATGCATAAAATTGATTTACACATGTTATAATAACTCAACACATTTAGCTCAAATAAGTCAATTTTCTAAATGTTAACAATTTAAGTTAACCTTAAATGATGCAATGCAATCGTTTTTCTCAATTTATTTGAGTTGAACTTTTTCGGCACAGTCTCTTTCTCTGTCGTTTGTCTGTCTGTCTGTCAAAAGTGACAAAAAAATCTAACACTTTGTTTTACTGTGTTAGACTAAATGTGCCAAAGTGAAGAACAAATGTTTGTGATTGTATTTGTTGTTTTTACTTTAGCTTCTGTGTTTTATCTCCTAAAATCCAAAAATAGACAAGTCTGTCTGTTGCGCGTGTACCTCAGTGAGATCGGTATGTTGAGAAGGAGCAGAGGAACCATCCACTAAAGGCACCAGAGTGGTGAAGGTGGTGATGAACTGGAACGTTTTCTAGACAAAGAGGCACAACAGATCAATTACCATTATCTAACATGATCACAGCCTGCGTTAATAACGTGAGATTTAACAAATGATTTTTTTCCCTTTGATGCAATGATAAATCCAGCATGGAGAAAAGGAGCACAGCAGACAAGGGAACCGATCCATTTTACTATTCACTCAGTGGCGTTAATTACGAGTTCTTCAAGCTGAGCTATTCACTACACTTTCAGGAATAATTAATAGGACAGACCTACGTTTACAAGAAGGGAATTCAATCAGCAAAGGCTGCCTTGTCTACACATCTAATCATTTTTCTTCATTACTGTTCAGCACATTCATCAGTCACCATGCACTTGCTGAAGTCATTGGGGTCCACCCCAGGGAGAGAGCCCATAAGCAGTGGGAGAACATGCACACGTCCTTCTGGGTAATGGTCGTTGTTGGACACCAGGCTGCGGGCCATCCCGATCATGCAGCTGAGTGTGGCAGTGAGGGTGTGTGGCTCCGTCAGGGTCTCCATTGCTGCATAGGTCCTGATTATGAGTATCTTTATTTTAATTTGGTGCAAATATTATGATTTTAAAGAAATGTAGACAAATTCTTATCTTCTTTCACAAGAAAACTGTTTGAGAAATTATCCACAAATCTTACTTTTCGAGTACAGGCGGTATGACGAGCTCCGGTGTGAGGAGGGCCAGGTTCTGGAGAGCATAGGCTGCATCCGTGCTGCCAGTTTTACTGGAGCCCACCAGGAGGGGGCGGGCGACAGCATGTTCAGTACGGCATGGATAACAGAAACACACACACACACACACACACACACACACACACACACACACACACACACACACACAGACACACACACACACACACACACACACACACACACACACGATAATGATCGTCTTTGTCCAGATGAGACTCTTTGTGTCTGAGGCCAAGTGTTTGCTTTGACTCACTAATAAACTACCGTACTTAGCTACTGGAGGTATGTTGCTGCTTTTTTACGACTCCGTGACCTGCTATCCTGATCCAAAGATTTGTGACACTAAATCAGTCACTGAAAAATAGTAAATGTTTCTTCTGTCACCTTTGAGAAATATTTTGAGCATTGTGAGTTAGGTTTCTGCATCAAAGATCAAAGATCTAGATAATTGCACCTAGATCAGGGGTTCTCAATCCTGGTCCTGGGGTGCCAGTAATCCAGCATGTTTTACATGTTTCCCTCCTTCATCACACTTGATGCCTGATGATTAACAGGCTTCTGCAGAGCCTAATGAGCTGCACAGGTGATTCAACCACTGACTCAACTGTTGGAGCAGGAAAAATAAAATAAAACTAAAACAAGCAGCATAGGACCAGGTCCAGGACCAGGATATAGAGCCCCTGATTGAGATCTTACCCTGTCCAGATTGTGTTTTGAACAGCCTTTGTTTGAAGAAATAACATTCATGCCTTTCAGGATTGATGTGCTAACAGCTAGGCTGAACAAATCCATGACCAACATGTTTATGTTTATGTTTATTCATTTAGCAGACACTTTTATCCAAAGCGACTTACAATTTATAATCTGTAGGGCATTTTGTGATCTGTGGGGGAAACCGGAGTAACCGGCGGAAACCCACGCATGCATGGGGAGAAAACGCAACTCCACGCAGAAAGACCGCAGCCGAGTTTCGAACCTGCAACCTTCGTGCTGCGAGGTAACAGTGCTAACCACTGTGCCACCATGCAGCCATCTTTTGATGTTGTCATAATTTGTTATAGTGTCAGTACCTCATTACTAGGCGTTCCAACTGCCCGAATGTTCCTT